>NC_056726.1:746355265-746380719 GCF_019279795.1 Protopterus annectens
ATAAAAAGGGTTTTTTGGGTGGTTCACACAGCATAGCTGGACCTTGCAAAGACTTCTATACAATACCCTACGTGTTCATTATAGATATGCTCACCAGCTTAAATATAAACCCCTATGTCAGTAGAGGGGTTGCAAACCAGACCAAGGACAGAACTGACATGGTCAGACATGCTGCAGCCATGTCAGACTACAAACCAGTTAAAAGTAAATATAACTTACCATTGGATGTATTTTATCAGCACATTGGTTTAACAGGCACATATCCATGTAATAAGTGTAAAGCCTGTAATTACATTGTACCTGGTTTTTCATACATCAATGGTATTAAATTTAGTACTAAACACACTTTTTCTTGTACTTCTGAGGGTGTCATATATGCGTTACAATGCCCATGTAAGAAGATTTATATTGGTGAAACCAAACGTGCCTTTAAGGTGAGGCTTTTAGAACATATCAGGGACATTGAAAATAAAAAAGAAACTAGCCCTATAGCCATGCATTTTTTGAATGTACATAATGGTGATAGTAAAGGCTTACAGGGCACTATTTTGGAACAAATACAAGTTACTAGTTATAATAATGTAAATATTAAATCAGTTTTATTGCACAAAGAAGCTGTATATATGTTGAAATTTAAAACAATGTCTCCTTTTGGTTTAAATGAGGATTTTAATTGGAAAGTGTTGTTTAATTAATTGCCAATTTTTATTAATTAATTATATAATTGGCATTTCATTTTAGTATAAATTGTATTGTGGTTTACTATGGTCTTTACTCCTTGAAGACTGTGGCCGAGACGTCAGAGTTTTTTAAATAAATTGCTTTTGGTGGATCGTTTGGCTGTTGTTTTTCCTACAAACCAGATATAACTGGCATCCCACAAGGCTTGGTCCTGGGACCTCCCTCATCTGGTATATATGTCCCATAGGTACAGGCCAACATGGAAGGACTGTGTCTGAACATGTTTGCAGAGGACTACAAACTGCTCACCATATGTGACCCTCCAGCTGACACAAGCATCCCACAAAAGGGCCATATAGGAACAGACAACTGGTGCCATAGCCATGTCAGCAAGCTAATTGCAGAAAAGTGTATAGTCAACCCCCGTGGATATACAGTAAGTGCCCACCAATTACCACATAGGTGTTAACCCATTACATACTTAACATGTAATGAGAGACCTGGGGACACAAGGTGATAGATATCCTGCACTGGACAAATATGTGGCTGTAGTGTTTACAGAAACATACCATATACCCATCTAATCATGAAGGTTGTCAGATCTAGATAAGGGGAGGTCATTGTGGCTCTGCAGTCATCCTTCATCAGTGTTACAATTGACTACAATAGCCCCTGAGGGATGTACCTCAGCAGACACCTCCATCAACTGTAAAGTCCCCAACAGTACCTCACCAGGAGTATCAAAGAGCTTGCACAGATGCCATGTGTTGCCTGATTAAACAAACTGCAGCTACACACAATGCCATACTGCCCACCCAGAGGCAAGCTGTGCCTGATGTATAAAGCCATGTCCAAGCTGGTATCAATAAACATGCTGCACCTTGTACAATCTGAATGGCAGTGAGCTATGCACATGAGAGACCTGAACCCCAGCACTGACATACATAGGACAAGCTGTACTGCATGATCCATAACACAGAAGCCACCCCCCCCATGAGTAAACTCCCAGTACAGGATATCCATAGAGTCACTCATCGATTCTGCTCAAGAGGAATCTTGATGAGTGGATGGGAGATGGTAGGTTTACCCTGGGTATCACTGTTATGTCACAGGTAGACAGAGGCACAGTATACTAACCATGACATATGTCATGGCAAACTCCACTTACAATGTGTGTCGAAGGACAAACACACTCTCCGACTAGCATTAGAAATGGCCTAGGGCACATCGCTAGTGTTTGCAAATGTACACCTATGTTGTGGAATACACTACCAATGTTGGACAAGCCTGGTTTAAGTAGTTCATATCTGAACATAATGCAACATGGTCAGATGTGCACAACTGGCCCCTACCCAGGCTGTTGTGCTCACTATGGAAATGTAAAGCAGTGATAGGACTAAAGCCCAGGATACTGTCCACCACAGTCAAAGTACTGAACCAGTACACTATACAGTACTACAGTGTTAGGTCAGTATGAAAGGATGTTGACAACTGTATGCAAAGTATCCCATGCAAACCCTGCAGGCACAGTATAATCCCTATTGTGTTCACACACAAAGCAGTTGGACAGTAACTACACAACATGACACACAACACACAACCATAAATGGGAGATTTTTGTTGAAGTTCACACTCATCCACAAATGTGGTGGGCTGCAGAGTTCAACATATGGAAAGCTCACACTAGGCATGCTCACACACTTTGATAAATGAGACATATGTCAGACAACATGTCATGGGAAGGCTGAACTGGGCATGCTCACACACTTAGGCCAAATCTCAGTTTAGCAGTTGGCCACACATATCTGGTATTTGTACGTGTTATTCCAGGAACCAACCACATTACAGCAATCTGCCCAGTGCACACAGTTAAATGACTACAGAGACATACGTGATATAGTGGATCCCTCCCATATGCAAACATCTTCCACAGATACACAAGTTGTTCATACAAACAGGGAATCCTATGGCATTAAAGACCTGCAAACAGTCTATCAGCAACAAATAATGTGCATTTGACAATTAAACATATGGGTGTAGAGGTCAACACTAGACTGTTTGCCCTAGGGAATGACAGCTTAACCAGAGTGTGCTTGGCGTCTGCCTCCCCACAGGATGCACATTCCCCTTTCTAAACACTGATGATGTCAGCACCCTATAAGTACAGCAGGAGAATAAAAACCTCTCAGTAATGTGAATAGCGTATTCTGCTAATGCATCCGTCTCAAGTGTCATAACATAGTTAGGTAGGGGTTTAAATCCAGCAAATGCTCAGTGTCTGAGTGGGTTTGGTGTGTGTGAAGGAAATGTCCCTTTTGGCAACTGGGAAAACACACTACAGGATGCACATTCCCCTTTCTAAACACTGATGATGTCAGCACCCTATAAGTACAGCAGGAGAAGAGAAACCTCCCAGTAATACGAATAGCGCACTCTACTAATGCGTCTGTCTCGAGTGTCATAACATAGTCAGGTAGGGGATTGAATCCTGCAAGTGTGTGTGTTTGGATGAGGGGGGTTAGTGTGTGTGCAATTTTGTGTGAGGGAAATGTCCCTTTTGGTGACTAGGAGAACAGACTACAGGATGCACATTCCCCTTTCTAAACACTGATGATGTCAGCACCCTACAAGTACAGCAGGAGAAGGTATGTGGCATGGACAATGAATGAGTAATATGTGTCCATGCCTCTGACTGACCTGTATGCTTGTGTTAATGTGGTGGACCATAGTGCCCCACGGGCATATCACTGTGACCTTCACCTTGTCCAGCCTGGTGAGCGTGACCACACTGTACTGGACAATAAAGGTAGCTAACACAACTGTGGCAGGTGTGTTGTCTAGCCGTACAGGCTGTGACTGTTTGGCACACAGGATTTGTGTGCTATGTGTTATGCGTGATGTGTTCAGGCATAATGTATGCCTGTGTGCCAGCTGCAGAGGTGTGTGCCACTCAGGCAGGATGCTATTCTAAGGCTCCACAAATGGCCCAGTGTGTTCACGTGCTTGTATTGCTGTCAGTGTAGGTCTACATCATACTGGTATTGTAGTCACTGTAGTATTGCATGCCACCTGACAGGTTATGCCAGTACTGGGTTCAGAGTGCTTAGTCCCCAGTTTGGCTATGTGGTTCCATCTCATACATGTGTTGTACATCCATGTGTAGGGGAGAGGGTTGACTGTGTACATGTGGCAGCTGTGACATTGCCACATGACCCACATATTCCACAACTGTACCATAGAGGTGACTGACAACTGACCTTTGCACATGCTACCATAGTATTGTGATTGCCATGGTGATTAACAGCACATAGGGCCAATGGGGAACAAGGTACATAGGTTCATAGGTTCATACTAGGCTATCTGCCCTAGGGCATTTAAGAACCTAGCCAGAATGTGTTTGGCTGTCGCCATCCATTGTAAATATATCTTGCCATGCCCTTTTCCGAGGTTAGTATACTGTGCCTCTGTCTAACAGTGACACAGAAGGGATACCCAGGGCAAACCTACAATGTCCCATCCACTCATCAAGATCCCTCTTGAAGAGAGTCAGTGAGGGACTCTGCCTAACCTGGACTGGGATTTTATTCCAGAGTGAAGTGAGCCTCTGGGTTATGAATCTGTCCCTCCAGCATGTCCTATTTATTTCAGTGCTGAGGTTCAGGTCTCTCAAGCGTGTAGCCCGATGGGATTTGGATATTCTCAGGTGCAGCATGCCCATTAATTCCGGGTTTGACATGGCATTATAAATTAGGCACAGAACGCCTATGAACAGGCGGTATGCCACTGAGTAGAGCTGGGGTTTCTTTAACCGGTCAGCATATGGCATCTGTCTGATCCCTTTGATCCTCTTGGTGAGGTACTTTTGGGGTCTTTCCAGTTGCTGCAGGTGTCTGGTAAGGTACATCCCAACAGGGGGATTGTACTCAATTATGGGTCTGATGAGGGATGAGTAAAGAGGCATGATGCCCTCCCCTGATGTAGATGTGAATCCCTTCATGATGGGGTGGGCTATATAAAATGTCTTTCTAACCACTTTGGCCACGTGGTTGTCAAATGAGAGATTGCTATCAACTTGGGTCCCCAGGTCCCTAATTACTTCTTCTGTGCATAATGGAGTACCACCTATGTGGTACTTTGTGGGCACTTTGTTTTTGCCAAAGGGGATGACTATACACTTGTTTGCATTCAGCTGGAGGCCATGGCTCTGGCACAAGTAGTCTGTTTCTATGAGGCCCTTTTGGAAGATGCTTGTGTCAGCTGGAGAGTTGATTATGGCGGCCAGTTTGCAGTCATCTGCATATTTGGTCAGCCACAGTCCTTCCATGTTGGCCTGTACCTTCGATAAATATATACCAAACAAGAGAGGTCCCAGGACTGAGCCTTGTGGGACACCACTTGTAACTGGTTTGGAGTCTGGCATGGCTCCAGCAATTCTAACCATGTGGGTTCTGTCCTTGAGCCAGTGTGCAATCCATCTAGTGACATAGGGGCTTATATTTAAGCTGGTGAGCTTCTCTAGAATGCCCGAGTGGGGTATTGTATCGAGGGCTTCTGCGAGGTCCAGGTAGGCTGTGTGGACCACCTTCCCCTCGTCAATGGCCTTGGTGACTGTTTCAAAGAAATCAACCAGGTTTGAGAGGCAGGATCTGCCCTTAACAAAGCCAAACTGGGTATGAACCAGTGTCTGTAGGTCCCCAATATCTATATTTATGTGGTCCATGATGATCCTTTCCATAGCTCTGTAGACGGAGCTAGTGTGGCTTATGGGGCGATAGTGTCCAGGATCCATTGAGGCACCACCTTTCTGTAGAGGGACCACTGTTGCTGCATGCCACTCTTTGGACACATATCCTGTAGTAAGGCTGGGATTGAACAGTAGTTTTATGTTTGGTTGTAGCACATCTTGGAGTTCATGTAGGACACAGCCCGGGACACTGTCTGGTCCCATTGATGCAGTGTGTATTGCTTTGGAGAGGGCGGCTCTTACGTGAGCATATGAGATGTCAGGGGGGGCAGCACTCTGCTGGGATACATATTTGCACTTTCGGTGTGGAGGGGGAGGAGTTTGCACTCAACCTGTCAGCTAGAATGTTGGCAATGTCTGTGGGTTTGGTGTTTCTATTGACATTTTGGACTACCTCTAAGCATATCTGGGAATTACCACCCAGGTTCCTAACATAACTAAAGAAAGCCTTGTGATTATCCTTAGTGTCCTGTGCAATTTCTCTCGAAGCTGGCCTTAGACAATCTTATGAGTGCCTGTAGTTATTTACTAATACTGATCAGTGATGCCTTCCCTTTTTGGGATGTTGCTGTATCATTTAATAGCTTACTCCTTCTATTGTGTAGTTTGTTTATGGCTGGGGTCCACCAGACAGGACGTCTGCCTTTGGAGGATTGGGTCTTGGTTTTATTCGGGATCACATGATCCATGCATTCCTGAAGGTGTCCATACAATGTGTTTATAGAGGAATCTGCGGTCTGGTCTGCAATTTCCACAGGACCGGGGGCTTTGAAGGTTTCCACCTCAGTTTTGAGGAGTGTGAATTTGCTTTAGAGAAGTTGTTCACTGTGGTGTTCTGGGCAGCGGGTGGGGTCGGGATGTGAATATCCAGTGAGATTAGTTTATGGTCTGATCTTACCAGTGAGGGATTCACTTCTGATCTGGAGCATAGAGTCCCCATGTTGGCGATGATCAGGTCCAGTATGTTTCCCCTTCTTGTGGGAGTGGTAACAAGCTGTTCCATAGCATTTGAGCTCATATATTCTAGGAATCTTTGGCCTAGGGTGTTGGAGCTAGAGTCATGCTCCCAGTCTATGTTTGGGTAGTTGACGTCGCCCAATATAATGGTGTTTGGAGAGACCTTCATATGTCCACTGTTCACAGGACGGCCAAGTGCAGTTCTTGGGTTTGGGAGGATAGTCTGTAGCAGGCTACAACCTGGAAGGCAGTTTCACCCATTGTTAGTTGCACATGGATAATCTCTGATGCTTGGTGCTTTGCCACCAACCTGGAGGTGTGGGTATCTTTGATGAATATCAATACTCCCCCTCCATTTGTGGTTCGTTCCAAGTTTTGGGGCTGAAAAGCATGGTATGAGGTATAACCTGGTAGTGCTGGGGTGCTCTCAGTAGCCCTGAACCAGGCATCTGTTACTGCACAGATATCGATGTTCTCCATGCCAAGGAGAGTTTTGGGTGCATGCATCTTGAGGTTTAGACTTCTGGCGTTGGGTAGCATTACTCTTAGTTTCTTATCCCTTGTAATACCTATGAAGGTGGGTTGTCATTTGAGCCTTGCCTAACATAGGCACTATGGGGGTAGCAAGAGCCTTTGCCAATATCTGAAAGCCCAGGAGTGACAGGTGCAAGCCATCCCTAGCAAAGCAGGTGGTTCAACAGAATATGAATATGTGAGGGTGTAGTGCCTGTGATTAGTTAGCAGTAGCATATATGACTGCTCACGTGGACAAATGCCAGGTAAGTCATATGCAATGTGTCACAGGCAACGTACATGTGAACAGGACAAACAGTGACATTCTGTCAAGTGAGACATGGACATACATATGGTAAGCTATGCAGATGTCACTAGGAGTCCACAGAAGCTCTGTAACTATGCATTGCAGGTGGGATCAGTTTTCCAGGGTAATTGCAAGCAAACATGCATGCAAACACAGCTACAGTAAGCAGGGCTGAATGTAGTCCATTGTACAACAAACAAGCTGTACCACTTCCAGTAGGTAACACTGCAAATATGCAGGCACTATGCACATGTACATGGAAATACACAGGTCAGATGGCTAGGGTCCAGTCTCAGCGCACACAAGTGTACAGACCATGTACTGTCAGGATGTACAATAACTGGATGGAAACCCATGTGCTCATACCTGCAGTAATACACATGTCAAATAACAGACACTGAGCCTTCACTGAGTGGTTCCATACTTAGTAGGATGTATGCTACCTGGCCTGCCACCACAGTATCCCTGACATGTATGGGGACTCTCCCTCCTGTGACAGTTAGTATTGTGTGTCGGGGCTGTCTAGCATGGTATGAGATGTGAGCTTGCAGTGCTAGGGTGCTCCTGTGTGTCCTGTATCAATCGTGTAGTACTGCACACATATCAACATCCTCAAACATCCGCATTGCAGAGTCCAGTGTGGGCAACATGCCACTTGCAGTTTACATGTCCATCATTGCGTATTAATACATTCATTACCTTATCCCCTGTGCTACCTATGTATGTAGCCTTCTTTTGACATCCTTACCACCAGTATGCCAACATGTGCAGATGATACACTATGGTACTTACCATGGGTGTAGACAACAGTACATGACAATCACACCGTTACTGCATCAGGCATGCTGTGATATACCCACAATTATTTCAGCACACATTACTGTTAACAACATGATACTATTACTACACGTCTATGTAGTCACCCTGTGCATCAGCAACATGTTAACCTGTACCTGCACTGATGTTACAGATTGCAGGAGGTGGCACAGTTTCATCATATGTACAGGGTGTGAACTTGGTATGCCTGAGTCAACCACCGATACCACCGATTGACATGTATGTGTATGTGTGTTGGTGAGGGACAGCAGTACAAGGTGGGGCAATGTTGATGCAGTGTGTGCGTGCGGTAGCCCTAGGTGTTGTCAATTCGCATGTGTGCATGGATGCACACAGTTCCACCTCATGGCTGCCATATACTGGTGTTTGTGGACAGCCACAGACTGTACCTGCCAGGTCATACAGATCAGTGTCTCTGGCCACGGACATGGTACCTGTGCCTTGCAGGGGTGCTACGGACCGTATCCGGTACCAACCCAGACTGGGTACTGTCATCAGAAGCAGGTGTTCATTGACTGGACACAGATCCCTGTCGGGCCTGGCCAAAGCCACGTGCACGCGTGGTCTCCTGGGCAGTCTGATGACAGCACAGACCCAGCATTGCTGGGGCTGCTGCTGGCACTATGGTGGCGACGCTGGCCCTGTTCTCATCCGTGATGACTGCCAGCTGCTGCTGTTGCTGGCATACGCCCACGTCGATGCCTCAACCGTCCACCATCGCCCTGGCTCATGGACATGTAGTTGTGGAACCAGTCTAATATGTCCCCACAACGTCTGTCTATGACATCGGTGAAATTACGGATGGCAGCCGCAATGTTACGCATACTGTCAGTCATGGCTGTGCGACATGCTGTCAGCTCCCTCAGATCCTGTCTGGTGTACCGTTCCATACATGACTGTGCCTGCATGACAGCCCGAAACATAGCTGAGGTTATAAGACCTCTGTGGGCACGTCTGACAGGGGCAGTATGCCCACAGATGCTCCCACGAGAACCCCTGGACATCTGTCTGTGTGGTACCATCTCTGGGCCATGCCCATGGCTGCTGTGTGAGGAGGCATGTGCCACAGATACCACATTACCCTGGTCAATGCCCACTGTATGCTGTCCATCACCTAGGGACATTGGTGACAAAGGGTGTATTGGCAGGATAACTGTGTGCATTGATAGGGTTGACAGCTGTGTACTGTCAATCGGCTAACCAATGACAGACCCTGGCATACTTTCCTGTGCCATTACACAGATGTCATCATTTTCAGTACCCATGGCACCTGATTCAGGTTCCCTGCTGCATGACACCAGAGCAGCACCAGAACCTGTGGGAGGGAAACAGGAAACACAGTTTACAATGTCTACACAATATTACCAGTGATGCACACATCCACACATGCACAGGTCCAGACATGCACACGTGCACACATGCACAGGTGCACACATGCGCACGTGCACACATGCACACATGCACACGTGCACACATGCACACATGTGCACAGGTGCACATGCACACATGCACAGGTGCACACATGCACACATGCACAGGTGTACACATGCACACATGCGCACGTGCACACATGCTCAGGTGCACACATGCACACTTGCACACAGTTGCACACAATTGTACACTACTCAGTATGCGTGATATCAACACACAGACACAGACACACCTACATGCATACAAAGAGCACTACTAAGTGAGCCTAATATTACTATTACTATCAAGACTATTACAGGTATTGTCAATACACACTCACCTGCATGGATAGGCTGCATTGCTGTTACACCAGAGGGACCTGCAGACGTGAAGAAACTAATGTCAGTGGGCACAACTGTGCCATTGTTACTGAGTATGATACAGGTCAGTAGTACCACAGTCGCCTTTCACAGGTCAGCTGCTAATATTGAGGATATCACACTTGCAAATTAAATACTACAGTGACAGCTACAAACCAAGGACACACCTCACACATGCATTAACTACCAGTGTACACAACAGTCAACTATGCATATGGCATATTACCTGCACGCTCATAGTCTTGCTGCTGCGTGGCTCCAGCCTCCATCATAATGCATGTCTGCTGCTGTTGTTGTTGCTGGCGGACTGGAGTCACTACACTCATGAGTAGTCCCTCCAGTCTGGTGAGTGGGGGATGTGTAGCCACCCCACCACCTGTGGCGACCTGTTGCCTGTAGATATCCGACGCACGCTGACGGACATTTCTGATGAAATCACTGCAGTGATGTCGTACCTCCTCATATGTCCTATTATGCGTGCCTATCTCATTTACCTGACAGACCAGGTCTTGCCACAGTGCAGCCCTCTCCTGCTGATTCTGGCTGGTGCAGGAAAAGAGTATTGCATAATCCCGCACCAGGGTCTGGTGTATCTCCTCATTCTCAGCTGCGGAGTAAGCGGGATTTTGCGGGTGAGCCATGTACCTGAAAAAGAAAATAACCTGATATCAGCAATATATGTCATCAGAATTTGGAACACATACTACACATGCTACTCGACTGTTATGATACAACATATCTCACATATATAGCATCTGTCTGTCTATTGGTGGATACACATGTAAATGGCCAGGTATCAGTGCTCAACCAGCAACTGTGCAACAGTACCTGGCACACTCCATACGACATACTACCAAACCCCAGAAGTCAGAACACTGATTCAGGTCCAGAGCACCTCCTCACTCTGGGGGTTTGTATCTAGGTACTGTATGGCCTACATCATCAACTACTGTGAGCTGACCACACACTAATTGCCCTGGATATACATATCCCACCTCCACCACCAACACAAATGACTATAGTGAATAACATTGCAGATGCAAACTTTACACTTTGTAACAGTGACATGGTATCCTTTCAGCCCACTGGGCCAGTGGAAGACACAACCCACAATGCTGACCCCTACACAAATGCTTTCTACAGACATCTCCGAGAATGCATGGATCATGCAATCCAATATATGACCAAGACACTCTCCACAAAGGGACAGCATCCTGTCTGGTGGACCCCAGCCATAGACAGATTGTATTTCAAAAGATGGCAGCTACTGCAAGACAGAGCATAATTCCATAAAGGGAAGGCATGTCTGAGCAACACTAGTAAGGATCTATTTTCCATCATATAAACATCCATGGGCAACTTTGAGAGGGAAATCAAGAGGGACACTACAGATAACCAGAAGGCCTTCTTCAGTTATGTTAGCAACCTGGTCAGAATCCCTCGTCTATGCCCATAGTGAGTAGACAACAACAAATATTTCACTGAAACCACAGGTATTGACAACATTGTGGCAGACAGGTTCAGTGCAGGTGTCACCCCGCCCTCTCCCCCAAAATAAGACATAGTTATCCCAGCTGACTGTAACCTCCCTGTCATCACAGATGTCCAGGTGAGAGCCGCCCTCAGGAAAGCAGGATACACAACATGACTGGGACCTGATGGTATCTCCAGTTGCATGCTACATAAACTCTGACAGGAGCTAAACACACATATAGAAGTGCTATGTAACACTACTACAGGATATGTACCTGTACACTGGCGCACAGCAGCAGTGGTTCCACTCCATGAAGGAGGCACCGCAACATACCAATACAATACAACACAATACAATACATTACAATACAATACAATACAATATGCTATTACCCCTGGGACTACAGCAGCATACTGTTCTGCTACCCTGACCATTGTGACACATGGTGTGATGGTACCTGCTGCTGTCACACAGTTACACAGGGTGACTCATATGGCATATTACCTATCTGACTAACATTCAGCAGGGGTATGTGTGACATGTACTCATGGGGAGTCTTGCTTCTTAACACTGTATGGTTTATTGCAGGGTATGTCTTATCTCTGGGTAGGAACCTTTACCTCCACATGTGCTCTGTATTGCAGTGGCATGGACGACACACAGCAGTCATTTAGGTTGTGGATGGTGTGAGGTGTTACTATGGTTGTTGGACATCTGTCATGGGTGTGACTTATGTATGTAAATCCAGGAGTGGTACCCTCTATGTGGGTAGTATGTGTGTACTCTGTGGTGTTATCAGTCACTGTGCATTGGTAATGTGTTTGAGTGCATTGTCACAGTGTTGTACATGTCACTGTGTCCTCCATATCTGTAGCTGTCATGTGAGGTACATACCATGGCATCCATTATGTGGTGTGGAGGGGTACACTGACCTACATGTCCATAGCTGACACACCATGTCTGCTGACACATACCATGTGCAGGTATTCCAGGAATAGTGTGCCACTGTGAATATCACTGGGGGCACTACTGTACACATGTATGACCCTGTTCACCCCTGACACATGCAGTGGTGGGCAGCCAATCACATATCTGGTGGTTACTGGTGTAGGTGATTTGAAATGGGTTATGGTACTCCGGTTTGGACACTGGTGTTCACTCCATGCCTTTGTCACCAGGCACCTGTTGCAATACATCTGTACACATGTGCCTCACTCAGAATATATATACATCTCTCTCTCTCTCTCTCTCTATATATATATATATATATATATATATATATGTATATAGATATATCTATATGTATATATATATATATATATATATATATATATATATATATATATATATATATATATATATATATGTCTGTATACATATGCACATATATTGCTATACATATGGAGGGGGGGCACAGAGGGGGTGAGAGTGACAGAGGGGGTGGGACAGGGGGTGTTGAGGTTGTCATATACAGTCCTATACAGTCATATACAGTCATATACCTGTAGATAGTCAGATCAGTCTGTCTATGCATATGTATCTACATATATCTATATCTGTATGTGTGTATATCTGTCTACATCTGTCTATGTATTCCTACATCTCTCTCTATGTATGTATACATATATACATATTATATATATATATATATATATATATATATATATATATATATATATATATATATATATATATATACATACATACATACATATTCTGACATACATACGTATCCATATGATAGACAGGTATATCAACATGTTTGTCTACCATACTGTATACACACACTAACATACTGCTAAACATACATAACTGTGAAACCTACTTTGTACATTGCACTACAACCTACAGTCAACCTACATTGATATGTGCACATAGATGCTCTCACATACAAATGTATGTACAGCCTTCACTGATAGTTGCTGTATGTCCCCTGCCCTTTGCACATCTTCATATACATATGGATACAGACCAATGACACATATGGAGGGTTCACAATATGTAGACCTTTATAGTATTACTTTACATTACCTGTGTTTGTCACAGCTGCTTGTGTTGCTGTCTGGTTTTCTGTCCTGCTGCTCCACTTTCCAGTTGTCAGCTTTCAGGTGGCTGTTGCTGAACAGTTTTGTTTGTGTCTGCTTAATTTCGATTTTCTCTGTCTCTGTCTCCCCCTCTCTCTCTCTCTCTGTCTCTCTCACGTCCTCCTCAGGGTGCAATGAAAGTATTGCATGTGTGGACTGGGAGTACAGCATACTTTTGTAGGTATCTGCATATGTCCATGTGATGGCCTCTGCACCAATTGTTAGCCAGCATTTGCCAATTGCATGCAGCCAGTTGTGTACTGATTGCAGTTTTCACTGTGATTTCAAAACAGTGCTATAAAAAGGTATGTGTGATAGGGGTAGCTCTTTCAGATTTTAAGGGCAGGGACCATGCTGGTATGCTGTGGACAATGTTCTGTGAGTGTAAAGGTTGGTATCTCTCTCATATTTCCAGCTGTGTTATAGATTAACATTCCTCCATTCATTTCTCCAGTTTCCTGTACTAACTGTGTATGTACACTGACACCTATAACTACTACTACTGTTAATGTGTGTGTGTGTGTGTGTGCTTTCCTTGCACTTTTGCTTGCACTTTGTTGCTAAGGCTTCAATATTTGCCCTTTACAGTCACTACTTGTATACCTGCTAGGTGTCCTGACTGTAGTGTGCTGCTGTGGCTTTCCTATTTTCCATGTACATTCACACCTTGGAATGCCTGCTATATCTGCTAGGGTGTTACAGCATGCAGTGTGGTCTGGCCATGGTGTGGGCCTTGACATCTATTAGGGTATTTGAGTATGCTGCTGAGCAGGCCCCAGAGACTCTCAGGTGCATCTGTTATCTGCCTCATGGAATGGTACATATCAGTGGGGTACACCCACTAAATTGTCTGGTATGCTGCAGTTGTGAGTGTGGGTTAGCATGAGCATATGTATTACTACACTTTTTCTGCCATGCAAGTGGTGCATACTTTCAGGACTCCATAGTTACCATTGCATGTGTTGTTACACCTTTCTGCCTACTGTTTGTACATTTCACATGGAGTCTGTGGGGCATCCGTGTAACTCATTCACTGCTGCTATGTCTAGGCTCTTAACTATTCAAATATGGTGGTGTCAGACCTCTCATATGTACAAATATTTGCAGGTTATCCACATTTCTGCCTCATATTTTGGTCAGTATCTCATGCACAGCTTTTTCTGGCAAATCACTCTGGGCTCAAGTCAGAATATAGTGACAAACATTCAAGTTTCAGACTTCATACCCTTCCACACATCCCACAAAATGCAGAACCTGCTACTCTCTGAACTGTCTAAGTTTGTTGTAACATTATTTGTAATGTGTCCCTGGTTTTGGCCCTTTGCTCCACATATTTTATTACTTGGTCCAGATGTGTTCCTGTAAGAGGTTGTGGGGTATGGGCAGTGATTATCCTGCTGTGAGTATGTGTGTGGCTTGCAAGGTGCTACAGTGACATTATTACCTACTAGCTACCAGCTAGCATGGCTGTTTCTGTTCACACACTACTATTATGGAAATCCACTAGTTTTGACAGTAATTCTAAATGACATGCTTTGTGTACTACACATCCTGTATTCCCTTTACATTAATTCCTACTATTACATGATATATTTATTTTAGCATAATATTGTTGTATAACTGTCATGGCTTAGTGGTAAGTCATGCAGACAACTGTTTCCAAGGTCCTGGGTTCGGGACTGATAGTGGGATTTTATTTTGCTTTTGAACTGACTACAGGACCTGTCAATCAGAGTGACTAGGGCACTTTTGAGCAGTTTTAACCGGGTTACCGCTGGTTTGTGCGGAACTCCTGCATGTGCACTGGTGTTTAGCTCTGCGCACACATGCGCACACCCGCTTACAACCGCTTAAACGTGCTTACTCTTGCGCACACCTGCACTATTTTCTTTGAAAAAATGAAAATGGGGAGACAGGAAAGTGGTGAAAAAGGGGTCACAAAGAGGGAAAGACAGTAGGGAAACAAGCTTGGGTTTTGCAGGAGGGATGTAGGTAAGGCCCATAGCTGCCCATTTCTTCATCAGCAACAGCTATGCATATGTTTGTAATTTGGTGTGACATTTGATACCTTCCACCCCTGAGAGAGGTGTAAGGACAACAATAATACTAGTTGTACAGCCAATTGTAATTGATAGTTTCCATGTCTGGTAGACATATGTGCGGAATGGGCAGCTATGTATGGGGCGTAATTTTTTTGTGGGTACAGAGTGCCCTTTTTTTTTTTTTTTTTTTCAGGTGAGAGTGGTATGTCAGGTGAAGGAAGTCGGTATAGCTGGGGAGGTAGGTTGGGTAGGTCAACAGACAAGACAAACAAGACGATACAGGGCGGTGTATGACACGTGTGGGGGGTAACACAATTGACGGGGATGGAGGTTTGGATATCCAGAGCCCATGAGCCCACAGATGGCAACAGTGGAACTGATATCCCCACCCATGGGCAGTTGCCACTGTTCCTTCACTGCCCAGGATGGGGCTTTGCTGGGGGCTGTGTAGGCTGGGCAACAGGCATGCCCGTAAGTTGTGCCACCTGTGCCTCAAGCTGGTGTAGGGGCTCAAGAACAGAGTCCTGGATCTCCCTTCGCACCACAGTCTGGATGCTATGGAGGGTGAGTGGTGGTTCTCCTCTGACCACGCTTGCAGAGGGGGGATGGGCCCCATCCCCTGCAGCGCTTCCACCCGCAGGTGGCACAGGACCACTGGAGGAGGTTCCAGACTGGGCACTAGTGCCAGGTGCACTCGCCACCTGAGGTGGGAGAGGTGGGTCCGCTGGAACCCGCCTTCCCTGTCGTTCTATGTTTTGCATTATGTCATGACAGTTTGGGTTAGTAACATACAATACCATTCGCAATTAGTTGTAACAGCATGAATTAGTATTCCCATTAACCAAACACCCAGATATTCACACCATTGAACAGCAAGCATAACACATGCATAATTTGAACAGCAATACACAGTCCAACAACATGCAGGGTTGATTGATGGCAACAGGCCATCAGGTTTGGATGTATGAACAGGGCAGATGTATCAACGGACATGCAAATATTTATGACCCATCAGGACAAATGTCCAGGGGTGTTAATTGTGATTGCACATACCAATTTCACGTGGATTGGATTATATGTGGTTATAGGGTGGGGTGAAGAAAATATTATTAACACCTTCGAATACCAATACATATGCTGTACATTTCTAATAGCTACAGATATATACACACTACTGTTCTAACTACAGTTTCCTATATGATAACTACTTCAATTTGGTGATAGGACTGTTACTGCTACATCAATATATATTTTATTGTTATTCATACACATTCATATCTGGTTTTGTTCAGCTACATCATCCTGCTACATTTGCTTTATATAGCTATAGACAACTGTGGATGTTTGATATTTCAGACAATCATACTATCTGCATTTGCAGACTGAGAGCAACATATCCAGATTTTGGGATACACATTCCAGCTGCAGCAACACTTTGGACACATTTCGCAGTTTGGTTCTACTTGTCACATTCATTTCATTCTGTACTGACTGCAGTATACTTTATACAGGGGTTATTACTACTTTATTGGTGGATTCATAACTCTTTCTCACACCCTCTCACTTGTTTTCATTTTACTAGTCAGGATGTTACTTACTTCTAGGCTTTATTGACATGTTTTACCTGTAGTTATTACAATCCTTTCCAGCAGTCTCACTTCTGTCATGTTTCAGTATTTCAACAGGGATATATTTCACACATGTGAGTTGCTCATCTTCTGCAGCTGTACTTTTCAGCCTGCTGCAGGTTGTGCACTATGATATTACAGGTGGGGCATCTTTATTTCAGACTTTATTTCAGACATTTTCATTTTTCTGTTTGGATTTCAGACTGCAACACACTTTTGTAATCAAGCAATACTTGCAAACACTTTTACACTGTTACTTGCACATTTTATTACTTAGTGACTACACTGCACTCTTTTGATAACTGTCATGCTTTTATATTTCTTTAAAGTTACTGGGAGTGGATTACTGACCTGCCTGGTGGCGCAACCGCACCAGCTTATCGCCATAGGCTCTGCGGTTTGCAGAACGGACACCTGCAGCTGTAATATAAATGAAGTAATATTGGAATACACATCTCCATAATATCAGCTAATTTAATTTCTTACATACATAATTAAATGTAACTTACTCAGTAGTGGGGCGTTGGGCATTTGCCGGGCGTCCTGTATCCAAAGGTTCAATTGGTCCTGCTTGCGTCTCTTCAGGTCCGCATGGTGGTGACGGACCTGTTCACCAGTCCTTGGAATCCCTGTGGCACTGGTAAGATCATGAGCCAACCGGTCCCATGCCTCAGCCCTATATGCTCCCCACAGGATCTGGCCCTGCATGAGTTGGGCCTCATGATTGTGGACTAGGAGCCAGACCATGTATCTGGACTCCTCAACGCCCCATCTCTGTGCTCAAAAGCAACTACCCTCACCTACACCTGACATTCTGGCTGCAAGTCAGTCCTACAATCATTTATGCTGTGTATTCCCACCTATGGGGCTTATATATGCCGTTTTTCCTGCACTTATCTGTGATTGGCCATTTTGGAATTGTATCCACTTCACAAAACCTGCTTTGTCATGCTCCACTTTCTATTCATTCCTATATATTTGCTATTACTGCATTTCTGAGTCCAGCTGTTGTAGCTTAGTGGTTCAGTACCTTGACTATGGTGCATGGTATCCTGGGTTCGAACCTGGCCACTGCTTTTTATATTTTATGACTGTCTAGACAGGCTAGGGGGTGTGTCTGTGTAAAGGCAGTTTTGTTACAGCTTGCTCAACGTTGCCCATCGGTTAGCTTGCTGGCGCGGTGTGTAGCTCCGCGCAAACGGAGTGCACTGGTTTAAGCCTCATTTGGCTATCAGCACGCATATTACGCTCAGCTCAGCTAGGGTCACACAGTCTCAGCGTGTAAAACCACTGCTCAGCTACGGGCACTCATTTTGCACCTGATAAACCACTGCTCAGCTACGGGCACTCATTTTGCACCTGTTAAACCACTGCTCAGCTACAGGCATTAATTTTGCACCTGTTAAACCACTGCTCAGCTACGGGCAGATTCACTCACCTTGTTAAACTGTAGCTCAGCTATAGGCACGTCTGGCATTTTTTATTGTTTTGTTACCTCATATTTCTTCAAAATAAATAGACTATTTCATTACATTTTACATAAAATGTGATTTTATATGTGTACATGTTTGTCAGGGACTTGTTTCGTGCTTATTTTGCTAAAAATAAAACTTGGTGTTGTGGGGGCTCGAACCATGAATGCCTGCTCTTCAGCTGACATTTCTACTGCTACACTATTGCTTCTTGGCGTACTTTGCATATTTAGTTCTTATATGCTTTCCCACTGACTGCTAACTGTAGCTGCGCTACGGGCACGCCCGCACAAACAAGCGCACTCACGGGCAAACATCTTTACAATTTAAAAAAAAAAAACATGTTCATTTATATATTTTATGTTCATAGTCTGTGGGGGCATGTGTTGTGTTGTGTTTATTCACATTTCCGTGGACTCTGTCGTGGGTGTTTACTTTGGGCACTTTTACTCTTCTGGGGGCGTGTCTGCTTGCAGGGCTCGGCCTACGGACACGCCCCCTACTGTCTTACACGAACCGTGTTAGCCTTAGGTGTGATTCAGCATGCTCTCATGAATATGCAAAGCATGCTGACATCACTCCGTTTAACTGCAGCCTCCGTGTAAGAGTTATAACTCTTACACGGAGGCTTCGTGAATCCTTGCCTAAGAGTTTCACCTAATGCTGGATTCAAACTATTGTCAAGATGAAAAATTAAACTTACAGAGTTGATCATTATCTCAGCGCCCCACAAAGGAAATCTTGCTCCATATATCTCAAAATCACACCATCAGAGGGACAATGACAACCTATTCATCCACTGGAAGATGTAGGCAATATTTTTCAGAAAAGTCATGAGAGCATGAAACTTCCACAAGATGACATTTATATCCATAACCATAATGAATAGTCAACTGTACAGAGTGATGAGAGAGAGAAAACGGGCGAAGAGAGAGACAGATGGACAGGCATATATAAAAGGGTGGTGCTATGGGTCATTAATGCACATCTTTATGGTGTGTCCTTAGTATTTATCTGTCTTGCTCTTCATTATTAACTGATGGCTCTGGGGATCAGGAAGCTGTAGGAGAGGCAAAACCTGCTAAACACATGAGTAGAGTAAAGCTGGTTTACTTAATCTTCCTTATGGTAATGGATATATTTGTAAATGCTTTTTGTAACATTATTCAAAATTTCTTAATTAAAGGTCTTCACTAGATAAAAAGTAAGATGTATCATGGATCATATCATAGAAGTACAACATCACATTAAGAAATGGTGTAACATACATCTGGAATCAAACCCTTGATGTTTTAGTGGGCAATGAATATTCAGATAACTGATTTATGTAAACACTTGCCAGAGGAAGTTGCACTTGGCTATATCCAATAGTTAAAGAACTGTTAGAGTAACTGCTGCCAATTATTTCAGTTACTCTGCCATCACTCTGTATTCTGATAACACAACATGTATAAGCACCTTTGCTCAAAGATAATTGTACTACTGCAGGTGGTGTCAACAACTGACCAGGTTTTGCCATAGGACATGAACAGCTATCCACTGTCACTTGGCAATGGTGCACTATGCCAACATTCGAGCAAATGCTGAGAGAGAAAAAAGTGAAGGCTTTCTTGTGGGCCATTTGTGGTCCTGTTTCTTTTGTGTGATTCTATTTCTTGACCAGATTAAATATGTGAAAAAGGGGTTTGACAAGAAAGTCATGCCTGATGTCAGAGCCATGGCCTCAAACTCAATGCCAAAAAGTGCAGTGTCATCCCCTTTGGTAAAAACTCTGTACCCATGAGCTACCACATAGGCAGAAATCTACTTAACACCGAATGCGTGATAAGAGACCTTGGGACCCAGGTGGACAGTAGTCTCTCCTTTGATAGTCACATCGCCACAGTAGTCAGGAAGCCCTTCTACGTGGCACACCTCATCATAAAAGGGTTCTCATCCAGGAAAAAAGAGGTCATCATTCCCCTCGACACTCATTAGACCCATTATAGAGTACAACGTCCCTTTTGGAATGTACCTCACAAGACATCTGCAGCAGCTGGAAAGGCAACAGAAGTACCTCACAAAGAGGATTACTGGACTCAAACAAATGCCCTACACTAACCATCTGAAAAAACTCCAGCTTTACTCCGTAGCATATCTCCTACTCCGAGGTGATCTCTGCCTAACATATAAAGCTGTGTCTAACCCAGAGCTGTTGGACATGCTACACCTAAAGAAATCCCAATCCCTCCAAGCTACACACTCTAGGGACCTAAACCTTGTCACCACAATAAACAGGACTTGCTGGAGGGATAGATTCCTATCCCAGAGACTTCCCATACTCTGGAACAGGCTACCCATCTATGTCAAGCAAAGTTCTTCATTAGCACTCTTCAAGAAAAAAATCTTGATGAGTGGATGGGAAATAGGAAATACACACTGGGGATCACTTCTGTGTCTCTGCTCGACAGTGGGACAGGAAAATAACTTTCTTGGGTGGCGTAAGCCAGGGAACCTTGTTGGCTAGGCTTACGTAGGCCCTTGAGCCGATAGCCTAGTACCTACCTATGAACCTATGAAGTGGTAAAATAGTGGGAGGGAGGATACAGGAGAAAGAATAGAGGACTTTGCAGGAAGGTAGTGAGTGAGAACCATAGTATCCACTTTCTCACAACATAAATGTAGAAGTGTAGATAGAATTCGCTGAATTTGGACTGTCACCACACCAAGTGTAGATGACAATAACTGAGTATAACATTGTACAGCCAATTGTTCTAAATGAAGTGTGTCGAGAAAATACATAGTGAAGTGGAGGGAACATCAGAGGTTCACCCACATTAAGCCTGAAAACAATGAGATTCTAGTCCCCACCCTCAAAACCGTCAGCATTATCTCCTGTCTCAGTTTCCTGTATCAGTGCTTGACATGGTATAGTCTTAGCAATATGATGAATCACTTTTTCTACATAGGTTCTTAGGTTCATAGGTTGGTACTAGGCTATCAGCCCTAGGGGCTTTACAAGCCTAGTCATAAGAATTCCCTGGATATTTCTTCCCATAATATTTACTTTCCTGGAGCCCTGTCTAGCAGGACAACTGACGTGATCCCCGGGGTGAATTTCATATCTCCCATCGAATCGTCAAGGTTCCTTTTGAAGAGGGCCAAGGAGGCGCTCTCCTTGACATGTTTCGGCAGTCTATTCCAGAGTATGGGGAGTCTCTTGGTCACGAACTTATCCCTCCAGCATGTTTTGTTCATTGTGATGACCAGGTTTAGATCCCTGGAGAATGTGGTTCTGAGGGATTGGGATTTCTTTAAGTGGAGCATGTCCAACAGCTCAGGGTCTGACATGGTCAATTAGGTCACTGAGGCAAAATTCCATGATACCCTCCATCAGCCCTGTCAGCTCTTGGTGGGTAACAAAATCACCACCTCCAGTACTACTACTCCTGGAGAGTACCAGTGCACCAGATACTAGGGCAGAGCTACCTCAGGCAAGTAGAACAGGTAGGGCAGTTCTGACAGGTTGGGACCCTAAAGTGCTGGGTATCAGTGTTACAGTCTGTGGAGGGATGGTGGGTCGATCAGCAGTAGTTGATCTTCCTCTCTGTACTGCACGTCAGTTTTGGTAAGCAGAAATGTATGACAACAGACCATTTTTAAGCCATTTGCGCACTGAGCAGCGTCAGGCAGAGCCGCCTAAACAGGTTAAAACTATTCCAGGCTCCACAAAGTCTGCTCTTCACTTTTTCCCTTAGAACTGTTCAAATTCTCAAAGTAATCACTCTATTCTCTTTCTAAAGCCCTGCACTTGCTCAGCTCTTATAAGGAAACACTAACTAACTAAAGCACTACACCCTCCTTGACTTCTCATAAGTATTAGGCTCCCGACTGGTCCTTCCTGATCAAGTGAAAAATCAGTTCCTTCCTAATCTGATCAGTAAAAACAGTCCCCTATACTATTTTGTTATGTCCAGGGGTCAGTTTCAGGTTTACTCTTCAGCCCGGCTGGGGAATGTGGAATTTTGAGGCAATGTTGCAATTGCCTTATGTACACAGACAACCCTCTCCTCCTTCCAACAAACTCTAATACATGTGAGAGATGCAGTTACACAGCCAAACTGGAGGCAGAGCTCTCTCAACCCAAGAATGGCACAGTCAGTCAGGAGGAAAAGGTAACCACCCACACCACAAATCCAGTCTCACACAGACCTATTGCATCTGCATACCCAACACATAAACACACAAAACATACTCGGAGGCTCTAAATAAAAATCTGCCTAAACAGCAAAGACCTCCTAAGCAGATATCCAAGCAACAGCCACCCCTCAACAATACCCATGAATCACATATCTCACAAAATCAATGTGCCTCACAGTCACAGCCCTTAAGGCCAAACAACACACCAAATACACTTGTTATAGGGGACTCTATTGTCCGGCACACTGATGTCCCGCTCACCAGACTGAACAAGGAGAAGGTCACTGTAAGCTGCCTGTTGGGTGCCAGGATCCACCACATAACGCAATCACTCAGGTCACTCCAAAGCAAGTACAAGTATGACTCCGTCATTGTCCATGCTGGTGTGAATGACCTGAGACGTACCTCTCTGGACTACATGAAAAGAGACATAGAGGAGCTCTCTGACCATGTAGCCCAGGCTGTTATGACCCTGGCCTTGAGTAGCATCTTGCCCTCACCAAGAATGATACTACAGTATAAAGACAAAATGATCAGTTTCAACAATTGGCTAAAGTATTGGTGTCATTCAGAGGGGATCCAGTGTCTGTCAGCCTGGGATGACATGCTCAACAAGCTACGTTGCTTCGCTAGGGACGGCTTGCACCTGTCACCCTTAGGCTTTTGTATACTGGCCAAGGCTCTTGCCACCCCCATAGCACCTTTTTTAGGCAAGGCTTAAAGGACAAACCCACCTCCATAGACAACCCAAGGATAAAAAAACTAAAGGTAATGCTACTCAATGCCAGAAGTCTAAACGTCAGGATGCACACACCATAGGCTCTCCTCAGTATGGAGAAAATCGATGTCTGTGCAGTAACAGAAACCTGGTTCAAGACTCCTGAGAGCACCCCAGCACTACCAGGTTATAACTCATACCATGCGTTTCGGCCCCAAAACTCGGACCGAAGCACAAAAGGAGGGGGAGTGTCTATATTCATCAAAGATACCTACACCTCACTGCACGAAGCATCGGAAACCATCCATGTGCAACTAACAGTGGGCAAAACTGCCTTTCAGTTTGTAGCCTGCTACAGAACACCCTCCCTATTACAGAAACCCCACTTGGCATTTCTGAGATCACTGGAGAATATGAAGGTCTCTCCAAACACTATGTTATTGGGTGACTTCAACTACCCAAGCATTGACTGGGAAAATTACTCAAGCCCCAAACACCATCGCCCAATGGTTCCTTGAATTTATAAACTCTAACGCAATGGAACAACTGGTCACCACTCTCACAAGAGGGAACAACATATTGGACCTGGTCATCATCACCATGGGGACTCTATGTTCCACACCAGAGGTAAACCCCTCATTGGTAAGATCAGACCATAAACAAATTTCCCTGGACATCCATATCCCATCCCCACCCCCAGCCAAGGAAATCACTGTAAAGAATTTCTCAAAAGCCAACTTTGCACTTCTCAAGACTGAGGTGGAATCCTTCAAAGCCCCTGGGCCAGAGGATAATACAGCCTAATCCGCAGAATCCTTTACAAATGCATTCTATGAGCACCTGCAGGAATGCATGGATCATGCTATCCCAAATAAAACCAAGACTCACTCCTGCAAAAACAGACCGGTCTGGTGGACCCCGGCCATAAATAAGCTATACAACAGAAGGAGGAAGCTACTACATGACAGAGCAAAATCCCAAAAAGGAAAGGCATCTCTGATCAGTATTAGCAAGAAACTTCGATCTCTCATAAAATCATCAAAGGCCAGCTTCTTAAGAAAAATTGCCCTAGACACTAAAGATAATCACAAGGGCTTCTTTAGTTATGTCAGGAACATGGGCGGAAACTCCCATATATGCTCTGAATTGTTGCATAACGGTACAAAATATACCGAGCCTACAGACATAGCCAACATCCTGGCAGACAGATTCAGCGCAAACTCCCCCCCCCCAAAGGAGCAAATGCTTATCCCAACTGAATATAACCTCCCTGACATCACAGATGCACAGGTGAAAGCTGCCCTCTCCAAAGCAAAAAAACACAGCATCTATGGGACCGGATGGTGTCCCAGGCTGTGTCTTACATGAGCTCCAAGAAGAACTTAACCCTCACATTAAGTCACTGTTCAAACTTAGCCTTACTACAGGATATGTACCCAAAGAATGGCGTACAGCTACAGTGGTCCCACTCCACAAAGGTGGTGCCACAACGGACCCCGGAAACTATCGCCCCATAAGCCTGACTAGTCTGGTCTGTAAAGGTATGGAGCATATTATCATGGAACTCATAAACAAAGACATCAGGAGCCTCCAGACACTGGACCCTACCCAATTCGGCTTTGTTAAGGGCAGATTTTGCCTCTTAAACCTAGTTGATTTCTTTGAAACAGTTACCAAAGCCATAGATGAGGGCAAGGTAGTCCACACAGCCTACCTGGACCTCGCAAAAGCCTTCAACACAATACCCCATTTGGGCATCATAAATAAGCTTACCAGCTTAAATATCAACCCCTATATCACAAGATGGGTTGCAAACTGGCACAGAGATAGAACCCACATGGTCAGAATCGCAGGTGCCATGTCCAAATCCAAACCAGTTACAAGTGGCATCCCACAGGGCTCAGTTCTGGACCTCTTGTTCGGTATATACTTCTCTGAGGTTCAGGGCTAACATGGGGATTATGGCTGACAAAGTTCTGTAGATGACTGCAAACTGGGGCCATAATTGAATCTCCAGCTGACACAAGC
>NC_056726.1:746381219-746398177 GCF_019279795.1 Protopterus annectens
AAAAAACATAAAAGCGAAAAACATTTTTTGGAATTTATTTAATTATTTGTTCTAAGAAATAATAGAATTGAATAGTCTATTACAGCACCAACACAAGTGAAACAAAAACGATATCCACAAAGCGCTTTAGCCCGTTTCGTGAGCGGGCTTTTCAAAATACTTTGATTCTCAACAGAACTCCATATTTAAATAAAACAACCCTGTCATGTGCTTTCATTAATTGAAGTATCACCATTAATTAATTATATGTAAATCATTAAGTGAATGTATTCTGGATAAGCATGCATTGTATTTATTGAGATGTATTTTTAAACAGAAATTTCTTATGATATTATGTGATTTTTTAACTAGGTTATTCTGATTGTTTATATTGAGGGCACTTATAAATTTAGTGAAAGCATTACCGGTACTTTAGCTGGTGGAAGTACATTTTATAACATAAAATGTTTTTTTAAAAAATTTTACATATAATTAATTAATGGTGATAATTCAATTAATGAAAGCACATGACAGGGTTGTTTTATTTAAATATGGAGTCTCATAGTAAACCAGTACATTTTGAAAAGTTCCGTTTAACGGGCGAAAGCGCTTGTGGATATCGTTTTGTTTTACTTGTGTTGGTGCTGTGGAATAAAAGACTTGTGTATTCTACCTAATTATCTTTTGGCTATTTTTAACATTCAAAGTGTTTTCTACAACAAGGAAGTTGAAATTCAACATCAGAAGTTACTTGGGCATTTTACGGAGAGTGTGGTGTTTTTCTACTTTTGATCTTCGTAGGTTAACAGACAAGACAGACAAGACGCATACAGGGGCGGTGTATGACACACGTGGGGGGGTTACACAATTGACGGGGATGGAGGTTGGGATTTCCAAGATGCATGAGCCCACAGATGGCAACAGTGGAACTGATATCCCCACCCATAGGCAGTTGCCACTGTTCCTTCACAGCCCAGGACGGGGCTGTGCTGGGGGCTGTGTAGAAGGGCGGCTGGGGCCGTTAGCTGTGCCACACGAGCCTCGAGCTGGCGTACGGGCCCCAGAACAGTGTCTTGGATCTCGCTTCACCACAGACCGGAAACCGCTGAGGGTGAGTGGATGAACCCTCCGCCACACTTGCAGAGGGGACGCCCCATCCCCTGCAGCGCTTCCACCCGAAGGTGGCACAGGCCACCGGAGGGTCCGCCTGGGCACTAGTGCCAGGTGCAGGCGCCAGCTGAGGTGGGAGAGGTGGGTCCGCTGGGACCCGCCTTCCCAAGCGTTCTAGGTTTGTGAGTTGTTATGTTAGTTTGGGTTAGTGGCATTTTATTCCATTCAGATTAGTTGTAACAGCATGCATTGGTATTCCATCAAACAAACACCCAGATATTAACACCATTGAACAAGGGGCATATCAATATCACATGCATTATTTGAACAGAAATACACAGTCAAACAACATGCAGGGTTGATTAATGGCAACAGGCCATCAGATTTGCAGGTATGAACAGGGCACATGCACGAACAGACATGCATATATTTTTAAACTGACAAATGTCCATGATTAATGAAATGTTCACATACCATTATTTAGTGGGTGTTGTTATATGGAATTATAGGTTGGGCGGAGATAGAAAGTGATGACACATTCATATGTTACACATTGATTTACATTTTGTTATAGGTACACAATTAAGTTGAGGCTGATGTTTCAAAATAAATTTTATTTGACTGTCAAGCTACACCTGTTACAAATACATCACTATCCTACTTATTTTGAATTTGATCAGATACATCATCCTGCTACACTTTGATGACAGGACAGGGGACAACTGATCTGTTTAGTCTGTCAGATAATCATTCATTCTATCTGCAAATTGTTTACTGTGATCACCATATACAGCATTTGGCCTAGACATTCCAGATTCTGACACACTGAAATCAGTTTGGGATATTAAGTTGTACTTCCCACATGCATTTAGTTCTGTAGAAACACACTGGGGCTACTATATTCAGGGGTTATTACTACTTTATTTATTCATACATGACCCTTTCTGTCACTCTCACACATCCTGCAACTTCACAGTTCAGGTTGGTACTTCTAGGCTTTGTTCACATGTTAGACTGGTGGTGATTCAAACACTTTCCAACAGCCTCACTTCTGTCATGATTCAGCATTTCAACAGGGATATATCTCACATATGACTACCTCAGATTCTAAAGCTGTACTCTTGGGACTACTGCAGGTTACACTATATTTAATTCATGGTGGGACATCTGTATTACAGCACTGTTTAATTCTATCAATTATATTTCCAGTTACACTTGCATACTGATGAACTTGTTGCAGCCATACCTGCAGACTTACAATTCCTGCTTGCACATTATATTACTTTTAATCAATACACTGCAGTGTTCTGATACATGCTACAGTACAATATTTATTTACAAGTAATGGGTGGGGTTACTAACCTGCATGGTGGCGCCGCACCAGCCTACGCCATACATCTCGCGATTCGCAGAGCGGACACCTGCAGCTGTAATACAAAAGAAGTAATATTGGACTACACATCTCCATGGTATCGCCAGTTGAAATCCTTACATACATAAGCAAAATGTAACTTACTCAGTAGTGGGGCGTTGGGCATATCCCGGGCCTCCTGGATCCATTCGGTCAACTGGTCTTCCTTGCGTCACTTCAGGTCCGCATGGTGGTGACGGACCTGCTCACCAGTGCGTGGAATGCCAGTAGCACTGGTCAGATCACGAGCCAACTGGTCCCATGCCTCTGCCCTATATGCTCCCCATGAGACCTGGCCCTGCATGAGTTGGGCCTCGTGATGATGGACAAGGAGCCAGACCATGTATCTGGACTCCTCAACGCCCCAACGCTGTGCTCGAAAGCAACGTCCCTCACCTACTGCACTCATTCTAACTGCAGGTCTGTTCTACAATCGTTTCTGCTGTGTATTCCCACCTATGGGGCTTATATATGCCGCTTTTCCCGCACATTTCTCTGATTGGCCATTTTGGAATTGTATCTACTTCACTGAAAATGCTTTATCATGCTCCATTCTGGATTTTATCCCATATATATGCTATTTCTGCCTTTCTAGGTATTGCTGTCATGGCTTAGTGGTTTAGTACCTTGACTCTAGTGCACGGTATCCAGGGTTCGAATCTGACAACTGATTTTTGATTTTCCTGAAAGATATGAGTTGAGGACCTGTCAATCAAACATGCCAAAAGCACTTTTAAGCACTTAAAACCAGGTCTGCGCTCGTTTGCGGAGGTAACACGCACTGGCAGTTAGCTTGTGGAGCGGCGCGCAAACGGTGTGCGCTTGGGATAAACCTTAATTGGCTAGTGACACATGTTCAGCTAAGCACAGCTAGTTGCAAACGGTTTCAGCCTATTAAACCGGTGCTTAGCAACGGGCACGCAGTTTGCAGCTTTTTAAACACTACTCAGCTATGGGCACCGTCTCACAGCAGCTTAGCTATCAGTACATTTCTGACTATTTTTATTATTGTGTTACTTCAGAATATATGCTCCATTTCATTCCATTTTACAAAAGGGAATACATTTACATTTGTACAATACTGTCAGGGGCTTTTAGTGCTTATTTACAAAAAAAAAAAGGTTGTTGTGGGGGTTCGAACCCTGCCTGCCTACTCTTAGGCCGGCAACTCTACCGCTAAGCTATTACTTCTTGGCTTACTTTCCATATTTAGTTCTTATATCCTTTTCCACTGACTGCTAACTGTGATTGCGCTAGTATCACACCCGCGCACACGGGCGCACACAGTAGCAAACATTTACGGGGTTTAAAAAAAAGAAAAATAACATCTCTTCACTTTATACACTGATGGTCTTTCAGGGCATGTGTTGTGTAGTGTGTTTATTCACATTTCCATGGCCTCTCTCGTGGCTGTTTACTTTCAGCCATTCTAGTCTTCCGGGGGCTTGTCCGCTTGCAGGGCTTAGCCTGCAGACACGCCCCCTACTCTCTTACATGGACCGTGTAAGAGTTACTAGTGTGATTCAGCATGCCTCATGCACCTCATGCATATGCATGACATGCTGACATCACACAGTTTAACTGCAGCCTCCGTGTAAGAGTTATAACTCTTACACGGAGGCTTCCTGAATTTGGCCCTGAACAAGCAGAGAATTCTGATGTGTTTTCCTGAAAATTTTATTAAAAATAAATAAACAAATAAACAAATAAATGAAAGCAGTAGAGAGACTGATGTTTGTCAGGTCAAATTAAGGTCAGAATAGACATTACAAACTGACAAACTGCAGAATCTGCAAAACATTTATTTTAAAATAAAGTTATTGCTTTCATTTCTGTTCAGAATAAAAATGACAAAAGCCATAAAAACATACAGGCTATCAGTGAACTGGATTTCAGGTAGGGCAGCCAAGACTTCTAGTAGAATGTAGAATTTGGAAGAGGGAATACTATCAGGCACAAATGCAGGTATTTTTTGTGTGTCTCTTGCAGTCTTGTGATTTCATTTATATATATATATATATATATATATATATATATATATATATATATATATATAGTTATATATATAGGTCTACTTCAGAACAATGAAACCTCACAACACTGAAGACCAAAACACCAAGACCAAAACAACAAAACCCCACAACACTGAAATGTATAACACACACAAAAAACATACACAAATACATACACAAACTGCCCCAAACTACCAACCACACCATCCTACACTACAAATAAGATGGGGGGTAAGCCCCCCTGCACCCCCCCCACACTCCCCCTACTTTAATATTCTAACTCAGAGATCGCACAGACACACAAGGCAAACTCACACCCACACACTACAGTCCCTCACACACACACACACACACATACACACATGCACACACACACACACACACACACACACACACACACACACACACACACACACACACAGAAAGACACACAGACACACACACAGACACAAACACACACACACACACACACACAGACACAAACACACACCACAGTCACAACACACACTTACACAAAGCACTACCCCTCACAAATACACTTACAGATGCATACTCACCCACAGCGGAAAACCAAAAGCATTAAATCAAAATCCTGTAACACCGGAATTTTGAATTCGTGCTGGTTCTGCAGTTTCATTGTTTTGGTCTCCTTCAAAACACTTTCGTTGTTCTGGACTTTCGGTGTTTTGAAGGAGACCCATATATATCTATCGATATATATATATATATATATATATATATATATATATATATATATATATGGATTCACTTTATAACCTCGAAATGCTGAAATATCAATTTCAGTATCTCGAGACTATAAAACCAAATCCACAAAACACCGAGAAACAAAAACCGTGAAACCACATAACCGAAAACACTGCACACACTACACTAAACATACAACAAAACACCCACATCACAACATAAACAAAAAAACAACACACATACACAACTCGCACACACATAAGCAGGGTGGCAAGCCCCCCCTGCACCCCCCATGTGGGGGGCTGCACCACCCAAACGCCCCCTACTTATATATACTAACTCCGAGATCGCACAAACACAACACAAAAGCTCACTCACACACGCACATTCTCCAATCCCTCACACACACACACTCTAACTCCCACTCAAAACCCTTACAAAACACTCACTTACCTGACATAACACCTACATCCAAACACGGCACCGTGCACCAACAAAACACAAACCAGGACATTACATAGCGCGACTTCATAACCACGAATTCGACATATTTTCAACATACGTCAAATTCGTGATTATGAACGTTCGCTATTTTGAACATTCGACTTTATAGCTTCGAGATACTGAAATTCGACATTTCAGTATTTCGATGTTATAAAGTGAACCCATATATATATATATATATATATATATATATATATATATCGTAACAAGAATGCTGAAACCAACACAGTAAAATACCTTCGGTCACACCAATAAGCGTAATACTGCTCAATAGTCGAGTAAAATGCTGGGCAAACTTCAATAATCCACTGGTACCTGAATAGGCTCACAATTTTTTAATGGACATCACGACACTACACCATAAACCACGGCAAACACATAAGACACTTCCTGGTGAGCAGAAAGTCTCACGCGGAATTTCGTGAATACATATAAAAACTGTGCACAACATAAAAATAAAAATAGAAGAATATGACAGTTTAGCGCTTTCAACCAAATCCAATGGTCTTCTTCAGAACTGAAAGTGAATGCATAATCTCATTCAATTTATAAACATTTTGGCGCCAAAAGACTGTTAAAAATTTTTTAAAGATACACTACAATTAAAATAAAAATTAAACAAATATCATATCAAAATATCTGTTAGTGGTAAGGATCTGTAAGAAATCAGAGATGACAATCAAATATATATCATCACAGTGGTACTATGTTCAGGGTTAAAGTGCAAAATATGGCATAATTAAATATAATATAATTTCTTGGGGAACTAATTTACTTTTCACTCATCCTAAATAAAATATAATATAATATAAATATAAATGCGTGTATACTAATTTATTATAATATAATTTTTACTATTTATAGACTAAATTTGTAGAAAATATATGTGAAGTGTATAAATAAAAGTAAATATAGAAAATATGTTGCTAAAAATGTGTTAAAAATATATATATTGTTTGAAAATATATATATCGGTTAAAAATGGTATAGAGGACAGTACTATTACATTATTGTAGACATAACTAAATATATAAATATATTATGATGGTAAATTAAATTAATGTATAAGTGAAGCTTATACAAAAGAATATAATCATACAAATATAAAACTATGAATATTATGAATATTTTGGAAAATTAAGTATGTAGATCTGATAAACAGGGGAATTTTCATAACTACTGCCAATAATTCAGAAAAATGTCTCAAACAGAAATATATGACAATTTTCATAAATTTTGTAATAAAAATACATATAAATACTTGTTAAAAAAGATTATGTATAAAACATTCTTATATATTAAAAAAGTTCTATATACAAATCAATTATAAAGAGCACTAAAAATACTATGGCATAATAATGTCAGATATAATAACCTGTAAAATACCCTTTGAAATACTGTAAAAAAGGTATCTTGCCAAGCTTAAGAAACAAGTGGTTGATAGACTACAAACTCAAATAATGTTGTCAACCTTTTACCTCTATTGATGTTATACATAGGTATTATAATAGTAATGATCTAACAGAAATGCATTCATTAAGACCTGGTGGATTGGTGGCATCCAGGTATAATTGCCACCAAGTTTCTTTAAAGGCTATAAGGCTTTTAAAATTGCCTCCCCTAGGATCATTATAAATAACATCTAATATAAAAAACTTAAACGTGTGTTCACTTCCCAATGCCTGTATATGTCTGTAAAGGGCATTATGTATATCCTTAGTCTTAATACTGTACATGTGATCGTATATGCGTTTCCTTAAGTGGTGTTCAGTTCTTCCTACGTAGAAGGCAGGACACCTGTCACATTTTGCAAGATAGATAACCTTTTTTGTGTTACAATTACCTAATTTACTAACAATAATGCTTTTATGTCCATTTTGAAGATGTATCTTCTTTGCACTGGACATAAATTTACAGTAATTGCAAAATCCACATTTGTTGCTAATAGTCCTTCTTTGGTGGATAGAACCCAAATATTTAGTGTTGTGCTGTTGTTCAAATAATTTCTTCATATTATTTCCCATTCTATGAATAAATCTGGGTTTGGAACCTAAAATATTAACTAAGGTCTGATCAGTACTGATCAGATACCAAAATTTGCTTATAATTGTTTTTATGTTGTCACTGCCTACACAGTACGGTATAATACATGCCCGTTGAAAACTAGGATTGACTCCATTATGGCTGAGTATGGGTTTATTCTGTACATCACCTGATCCAAGTAACGATTTGTATTTACTACCTCTCTGGCTAATAACATATGATACCACTTCTTCCATCATGTCTGAAGGGTATCCTCTTTCACTAAAAAATCCCTGAATTAGGTTCAGTTCTTTGTATAATTCTTCATCTTCCGAAACCATTCGTACAGCTCGAATGACCTGTCCTTTAAAAACATTATATTTTACCTTGGGGGGATGATAACTGGAATAATCCAAATAGTTGTTAGAGAAGGTCTGTTTTCTATGAATTCTGGATTGTACCTTCCCTCTTTCATTCACTATGTAAGTATCTAGATATGGTAATCCATAGACATCATATAAAAAAGTGAATTTCAAAAATGTACTACTACCTTTAATAAATTCCATAAATTCTACTAAAAGTGTTTCTGAGGCTTGCCAGATGATATAAATATCGTCTAAGAACCTGGAATAGTATCGAATGTGTTGAAAATATTTGGAAGGGAACAGAACATTGTCTTCCCAGTTTAACATGACTAAATTGGCGTAAATGGGGGCACAAGCTGCCCCCATTGCTACGCCTTTTGTCTGTTTGAAGATCTCACCTTCAAAATAAATGAAGTTGTTATCCAATACTATAGCCATTAGTTCTACAATCAAACTTATAACATCCCATTCTAGGTCAGTGTGTTTGGTCAAACTATTGGTAAAAGCTGATAATCCTTCATTTTTCGGTATGCATGAAAACAGATCAATTACATCAATGGTGACTATGATGTAAGATTCACTAGTGTCAAGCTCCTTCACTGGATATTGGGATAAGAAGCACCAAGAGTCTTTCACCATATGCGGGATAAAAGTGTATACATTTTTTAATATGGTATCAATGAATTTTCCAATGTTAAAGGTTTTGGAATAACTTCCTGAGACAATGGGTCTCAGGGGTGGGTCCTCAGTGTTTTTATGAGTCTTTGGGATACCCACCATTGTTGCTAATCTAGGGTGGCTGACTTTAATAAATCTATAAATAGCTTCGGTTATTCTTGCCTCAATCCAGTATTCCTCAATGTAGGAATCGATTCTTTGATACGCAATATTTAATTCGTTCATAGAGATGGTAACATAATTTCCAGAAAAATGTAAAATATTATAAATTTTCTGTATATAGTTCAAATTGTCATAAATAGCAATGCCTCCACCCTTATCGGGTTTCATAATTCGGATCGAAGTGTCTCTTTTTAAGGTTTGTAGTAACTTGCCTTCGTCTTCCGTCAAATTGTGGTGTACCTTCGTAGGTAGAAATAAACTATGTACACTATATATCTCCCTGGTCACCACCTTGTCAAAAGTATCTATAGTCGGGTGGTTAGGTGGGGTAAATTTGCTTTTTATAACTAATGATTGACATGTGTTATCTCCCCCTTCAGTTCCTCCAACCGGAATCGTGTCTTTATAAAAAACTTCTAAATTGATTTTCCTAATGAATTTCTTAAAATCAATTAATATATCTGTAAGTTTAAAACTCGGATCAGGAATAAATTTCATGCCTTTTTCAAATAAGCTGAAGTGAACCTTGTCGATATTTAATTTGGAATAATTAAAAATTTTAAAATTGCGATAAGTGTAAACATTGTCAGTGATGACTATGTCATCCTTTTCTGAAGTGTTACTTTGACTTATGCTAATTTCACTATTATTAACATTCTGATATTCATCTAAACTGACATCCTCCTCTAAAAATTCCCCTTTGTGTGAAACTTTTGATGTGTTCTTTGATAGGGTGATCTTTGATACGGTGGGTTCTTCATTCTTGGATACTTCTGAAAACCCTGTGTACTAAATTCATCCACATCTTGAATTTCATAATGTTCCACTACTTCCTTATCTGTATCCGCATCTCTAAATGCCCTGCTTGTATACCCTTCATTGATGGGAAAATTATGTTTTTTGGGCCATATATATGCTGCTTGTTGTTGGACAGGTCATTCGAGCTGTACGAATGGTTTCGGAAGATGAAGAATTATACAAAGAACTGAACCTAATTCAGGGATTTTTTAGTGAAAGAGGATACCCTTCAGACATGATGGAAGAAGTGGTATCATATGTTATCAGCCAGAGAGGTAGTAAATACAAATCGTTACTTGGATCAGGTGATGTACAGAATAAACCCATACTCAGTCATAATGGAGTCAATCCTAGTTTTCAACGGGCATGTATTATACCGTACTGTGTAGGCAGTGACAACATTAAAACAATTATAAGCAAATTTTGGTATCTGATCAGTACTGATCAGACCTTAGTTAATATTTTAGGTTCCAAACCCAGATTTATTCATAGAATGGGAAATAATATGAAGAAATTATTTGAACAACAGCACAACACTAAATATTTGGGTTCTATCCACCAAAGAAGGACTATTAGCAACAAATGTGGATTTTGCAATTACTGTAAATTTATGTCCAGTGCAAAGAAGATACATCTTCAAAATGGACATAAAAGCATTATTGTTAGTAAATTAGGTAATTGTAACACAAAACAGGTTATCTATCTTGCAAAATGTGACAGATGTCCTGCCTTCTACGTAGGAAGAACTGAACGCCACTTAAGGAAACGCATATATGATCACATGTACAGTATTAAGACTAAGGATATACATAATGCCCTTTACAGACATATACAGGCATTGGGAAGTGAACACACTTTTAAGTTTTTCATATTAGATGTTATTTATAATGATCCTAGGGGAGGCAATTTTAAAAGCCTTATAGCCTTTAAAGAAACTTGGTGGCAATTATACCTGGATGCCACCAATCCACCAGGTCTTAATGAATGCATTTCTGTTAGATCATTACTATTATAATACCTATGTATAACATCAATAGAGGTAAAAGGTTGACAACATTATTTGAGTTTGTAGTCTATCAACCACTTGTTTCTTAAGCTTGGCAAGATACCTTTTTTACAGTATTTCAAAGGGTATTTTACAGGTTACTATATCTGACATTATTATGCCATAGTATTTTTAGTGCTCTTTATAATTGATTTGTATATAGAACTTTTTTAATATATAAGAATGTTTTATACATAATCTTTTTTAACAAGTTTACCTTTATACTTCTTTTTTAACAAGTTTACCTTTATACTTCTATGACCACACCCCTCTTATCTAACACCCAATTACAACTTGACACCAATTACTCTTATCCTAACACACCCACCCAGCAATTAGCTTACTCCACCCTCACATTTCCACTGTAGGTCTCATACTCACTCCACTACATTCTTAGTTCTTACCCTACCTAATATTACTTCCTATCTCTTACATTCCTCTTACATCTTCACTCTTTACCACTTCCACTAACCTATATTATCACAGCTTTTCACTTCCTACTCTCCAATCTCTACTATACTCTACCTCATAAACTAACCTTACCAGTTCACATAGAATCCCAACAGCTGCTCTCAAATACTCTCTTTCCCTCCACAGCATCACTTGCTCTATACTCCTTTCCACTTCAGGCACTTTTAACATAACCTCACTCCAAGTCTCTACTTTTGATATCTTGCCTATTTATATACTTCAGCTCCAAATCTACTCTACTCACATTGAATCATGATAACTATTTCCAGACACACCCTACAAAAGGCTATACTCTTAACTTCATTTGCAGTACTTTACCACCACTTACCTAATCACCTTATTTGAAATAAAACCTCTACCTGCATAACTACTCACAAAACAAACGCTTACCCCTAACAACCCACTAGCCTAAGCCCAGCTGAAGCCCATCAATATCACCTCCACCTCCAACTACCTACAAGCTAAATATCACAGACTTATTCCCATAAAACTGAATCACCCTGTAGCAAAAATTAAAAATCCTACCCATCCTTAATCACAGCCACATACTTGCTCAAATATTCCTCCTTACAAGCTGGTGACATCCACCCTAACCCTGGCCCACCTAAACCTAACTTTCCATCTACTACACACTCTCCACCCAACTCCCCTGATACCCTACTTAATTTTCCTAACTCCTTAAAATTGGACATCTTAACATTCGAAGCTTAAATAACAAAATAACTAATCTCCATGCCCTTCTCAGTACTTACTCATTTGATATTTTCTGCCTCACAGAAACTTGGTTAAAACCTACGACCTCTGACAATGAAATTACCCCACCAGGATATAACATACTAAGAAATGACAGATTAAAACGTAAAGGAGGTGGAGTGGCCTTACTCTTTAAAAACAATCTTCTTATATCCTCTATACCCCATAACCCAACTCCAAGATAACTCAGCTGAAATCTTGATCTCTAAATTTCAAATCAACTCCAAATAAAGCTATATACATATTCTGCATCTACCTACCCCTGGCCACAACATTACTAATATAGAAGATACCCTGTCCTGATTTCCTCAACATACCCACAAGAAACTATTATTCTAGGAGACCTCAACACTGACTGGTATAGTATCAACAATAATAATCCCTTCTTATATCAACCTACAAAACTTTAAACAAACTATTACCTCGACTACTAGAATCAACAAACCCAACAACAAAGAGACCATCCTAGACTGGATTCTAGTCAATAAACAAAGAGAAAACTATCAAGTAGGAACCCTGCCAGATGATATCAGTGACCACTTGCCCACATATATCATCAGGCACAAAAATGACAAACAAACTCCCAAATTTATTACTGCCAGAACTAAGAAACATTTTAATCCTGACTTATTTCAAATGGAACTAAATGCCTGCAACTGGAGTCCCCTAAAAATCCTCCCACTAGATGAAGCTGTCAGCTACTTTAACCACAAATTCTTAACAATACTAGATACCCACGCACCCAAAAGATCTATTAGGATAAAGTTCAAATCTGCTCCCTGGCTCTCAAAAGACACAAAACAAAAAATACTTATAAGAAACAAATCATGGGCTAAATGGAGAGCAACTAAAGATGTCTCAGAACACCTAAACTTTAGACAACTTCGTAATACTACTAAAAGCCATTCTCTGACAAACAAGCCTATTACAATAAACTTCAATAATCTCACTCTAAGAACCACAAAATTTTGACTGCCATTAATAACCTTCTACAGCCCGGCCACTCTAGTACCCCTCCACCCCTAGAGTCAGAAAACAAAAACAATCTAGAAATTGCCAATGCCTTCAATACCTATTTTACAGAGACCATTCAAACCCTGGCCACACAGCTAACTTCTACAAACACTAACCTACCTAATTCCCAGCATGACAATCTTCCTACTTTCAAGATAAAACCCATCTCAATAGCCTTTATCCAGAAACTAACCCACAAGCTAAAACCCTGTACACCCTCTGATGACAACCTTCCAGCAGAATACCTGCAACTTGCATCCAGAGCAATTGCTCATCCTGTAGCTATATTCTCATTAACTGCACTATCTCTGAAAGCACTATCCCCAATCTTTGGAAAATCTCACATATCATTCCCTTACATAAAGGAGGAAAGTCTAATGAGTACTCCAACTATAGGCCCATAGCACTACTCTCACCCCTAGCTAAGATCATGGAGAAATGTATCCATCATCAGCTAATAGACTACCTTACTAAAAAATAACATCCTGGCCAGCTGCCAACATGGCTTTAGACCCTTTCACAGCACCACCACTGCCTTTCTATCTTTCACCAATACTATTAACACCAACTGGAACAATAACTACCTCTCATCTGCACTCTTCATTGACCTGTCAAAAGCCTTTGATATGGTCAATCACTCCCTACTTATAAATATTCTACAATCCCTCTCTGATTCTAATTCTATCCTTTGGTTCAAGTCTTACCTCAGCAAACTGAAACAAGCTGTTTTGTGGCAAAATCACTTGTCTTCATATCTCCCTGTCTTACTAGGAGTTCCTCAAGGCTCTATTCCTAGGACCCCTTCTCTTCTCTCTCTGTTCATAAATGATCTTCATGTAGCTATTCCTCAATCCACCTGCATACAGTATGCTGATGATTCTACTATCATCTGTTGTGCTAAGTCTCCTTCCTGAGCTGAAATCTCTAAGCCAAACTGTCTTCTCCATAGTTGAAACATGGTTCCAATAACCGGTGCTTACTCTTGAATGCTAAAAAACCAAATTACTTCTGATTACTCCCAACAACAAGACCTCTCTCCTCCCATACAGTTCTCCATACTAGCTAGTAATGGAACCTGATATCACCTGATCTGACCTGCAAGTTATTAGGAGTTACAATAGACAATAAACTCACTTTTGACAATCATATTAATAACACCATTAAGTCCGTTAACAGAAAATTAGGCTCCTTGTATAGGATAAGACCCTTCCTCACCCCAAATCAAGAACTACCGTGGCCCACTTCATTTACTCTCTACCCTCCTCTATGCTTCTCCCATTTACACCAATTTAAAGCAAAACAATCTCAACAAACTTACCAAAGCCTACAACAGTATTGCAAGGTTTGTAACTGGTAAGCCCTATAGAACCCATCACTGCATTAACCTACACCAGCTAGACTGGCTTGAACTGCAAAATGCGCTGCTATTCTCACAACTAACAACTGCTCACAAAATCTTTCTACCTTCCTAACAACACACCTACACTAAACAATCTTGTATCACAACCCTATAACAATCTTTCATACCCTACGCTCCTCTAATAAACTCTAGCTTATATACCCAAATCTAACAACTTAGCTGGTGACTCCTTGTTCTCTCCACCACCACAGGTAAACAATGGAACATGCTGCCACCCTAACCTATACCTCTATTTCCTCTTTTCCCTCTTCAAACTTAATCTTAAAATCACCTAAAACTTCAATGGTTATGCCCTTACTGCAACCCTGACTAATACTCTACTACTAGCCTGTAACCTATCTTCTCTCTCTTCCTTTACATTATTACTCTGCCAATAAATGTTGTAAATGTTATCTTCCACATTTTTATACCAATGGTTTACTTTAAAATGTTACTTTAATTCCTTCCTAATGGATGTGGCATTGCTTATTATTTTGCTTTTTTATATATTATTATTATTAAGTAAGTGGAGCTTTTCTCCCCGGGCCTCTACTGAAAATGGAAATATCTCCAGCTAGACTAGCCCGGTCAACAAATGTAAAATAAAAATAAATAAAATAAATAATATTTATATGTATTTTTATTACAAAATTTATGAAAATTGTCATATATTTCTGTTTGAGACATTTTTCTGAATTATTGGCAGTAGTTATGAAAATTCCCCTGATTATCAGATCTACATACTCACTTAATTTTCCAAAATATTCATAATATTCATAGTTTTATATTTGTATGATTATATTCTTTTGTATAAGCCTTACTTATACATTAATTTAATTTACTATCATAATATATTTATATATATATTCATGTCTATAATAATGTAATAGTACTGTCCTCTATACCATTTTCAACCGATATATATTTTCAAAGCTCATATATATATTTTTAACACATTTTTAACAACATATTTTCTATATTTCATTTTTTATTTTATACACTTCACATATATTTTCTACAAATTCTAGTCTATTAATAGTAAAAATTATATTATAATAAATTAGTATACTAAATTTATATTTATATTATATTATATTTTATTTAGGATGAGTGAAAAGTAAATTAGTTCCCCAAGAAATTATATTATATTTTATTATGCCATATTTTGCACTTTAACCCTGAACATAGTACCACTGTGATGATATATATTTGATTGTCATCTCTGATTTCTTACAGATCCTTACCACTAACAGATATTTTGATATGATATTTGTTTAATTTTTATTTTAGTTGTAGTGTATCTTTAAAAAATTTTTAACAATCTTTTGGCGCCAAAATGTTTATATAAATTGAATGAGATTATGCCATTCTACTTTCAGTTCTGTAAGAAGACCATTGGTTTTGGTTGAAAGCGCTAAACAGTCATACTCTTCTATTCTTATTTTTATGTTGTGCACAGTTTTTATATGTATTCCACTTAAATTCCGCCAAGTGGAGACTTTCTGCTCACCAGGAAGTGTCTTATGTGTTTGCCGTGGTTTATGGTGTAGTGTCGCGATGTCCATTAAAAAATTGTGAGCCTATTCAGGTACCAGTGGATTATTGAAGTTTGCCCAGCATTTTACTCGACTATTGAGCAGTATTACGCTTATTGGTGTGACCGAAGGTATTTTACTATATATATATATACACACACACACACACACACACACACACACACACACACACACACACACACACACACACACACGGCGTGTGGCGATATTATATATATATATATATATATATATACACACACACACACACACACACACACACACACACACACACACACACACACACACACATACACATATACTTGTATATATATATATATATATATATATATATATATGCATATATATATATATATATATATATATATATATATATACATATATCTATATATATATATATATATATGTATATATATATATATATATATATGTATATATATATATATATATATATATATATATGTAGATATGGGTCTACCTGATGTACCACTGACAGCGCCAAAACACCGACAACGAAATAACCAACACGATTTTAAAAAACGGGGAAAAAAAGTTCAAAACACAAAATTTCACATGCCTGACAAACCAAAAATCCCGACTAAGCAACAAAACCGTACACTTTCCTGGAAACACACATACAACACACACCAAGCACACCAAACCTTACAAACCTACACTAAACCTTTTACATACACAACTATCTATACACTCCATATGCCTTAACAGAAACCATGCCAACTCCTATAAGGTCTGGCATAATCAAGCTCACTTTTTATACCTTATCTGCACCTCCTAACCCTAACTCACTTAATCCGCCCCTAACCTCAAGTCCATCTCTATCAAGACACTTACCTTACCACGCACCCTCTAACCCTAACTCACTTAACCCGCCCCTAAACCTAAACTCCATCACAATTGCACACTTACTCTAACCACAAGACCCTACCCTAACATCTGTCTCTATCACCCTAAAC
>NC_056726.1:746398677-746432341 GCF_019279795.1 Protopterus annectens
ATAGATTTGCAGAGCAGTAAGACACATATATCAAGCAAACAATTTAGCTCTGTAATACAGAATGACACAGAAAATATACTCAGCTCTATAACTTTAAGATAGTTCTGTAAGGCTGTCTGTCAAACTAAGGTTCCAGTTTGAATACAGGTTGTTAATTAAAAGGAGACACAGCACCAGCTAAATTATATCAGCTGAAAGACAAGGCAGGAAATGAGGGGGGTGGGGGAGCAGTTTCAACACAGATGTAAGGAATGTGCAAATTATAAAAAAATATATATACTGTTTTCTATAGATTTGTAGAGCAGTAAGACACAGATATCAAGCTGACAATTTAGCTCTATAATACAGAATAACACAGAAAATATACTCAGCTCTATAATTTGAAGATAGTTCTGTAAGGCTGTCTGTCAAACTAAGGTTCCAGTTTGAATACAGGTTGTTAATTAAAAGGAGACACAGCACTAGCTAAATTATATCAGCTGAAAGACAAGGCAGGAAATGAGGGGGGTGGGGGAGCAGTTTCAACACAGATGTAAGGAATGTGCAAATTATAAAAAAATATATATATACTGTTTTCTATAGATTTGCAGAGCAGTAAGACACAGATCTCAAACAGACAATTTAGCTCTATAATACAGAATAACACAGAAAATATACTCAGCTCTATAACTTGAAGATAGTTCTGTAAGGCTGTCTCTCAAACTAAGGTTCCAGTTTGAATACAGGTTGTTAATTAAAAGGAGAAACAGCACTAGCTAAATTATATCAGCTGAAAGACAAGGCAGGAAATGAGGGGGGGGGAGCAGTTTCAACACAGATGTAAGGAATGTGCAAATTATAAAAAAATATATATACTGTTTTCTATAGATTTGCAGAGCAGTAAGACACAGATATCAAGCAGACAATTTAGCTCTATAATACAGAATAACACAGAAAATATACTCAGCTCTATAACTTGAAGATAGTTCTGTGAGGCTGTCTCTCAAACTAAGGTTCCAGTTTGAATACAGGTTGTTAATTAAAAGGAGACACAGCACTAGCTAAATAATATCAGCTGAAAGACAAGGCAGGAAATGAGGGTGGTGGGGGAGCAGTTTCAACACAGATGTAAGGAATGTGTAAATTATAAAAAATATATATACTGTTTTCTATAGATTTGCAGAGCAGTAAGACACAGATATCAAGCAGACAATTTAGCTCTATAATACAGAATAACACAGAAAATATACTCAGCTCTATAACTTGAAGATAGTTCTGTAAGGCTGTCTCTCAAACTAAGGTTCCAGTTTGAATACAGGTTGTTAATTAAAAGGAGACACAGCACTAGCTAAATTATATCAGCTGAAAGACAAGGCAGGAAATGGGGGGGTGGGAAGCAGTTTCAACACAGATGTAAGGAATGTGCAAATTATAAAAAATATATATACTGTTTTCTATAGATTTGCAGAGCAGTAAGACACAGATATCAAGCAGACAATTTAGCTCTATAATACAGAATAACACAGAAAATATACTCAGCTCTATAACTTGAAGATAGTTCTGTAAGGCTGTCTCTCAAACTAAGGTTCCAGTTTGAATACAGGTTGTTAATTAAAAGGAGACACAGCACTAGCTAAATTATATCAGCTGAAAGACAAGGCAGGAAATGAGGGGGTGGGGAGCAGTTTCAACACAGATGTAAGGAATGTGCAAATTATAAAAAATATATATACTGTTTTCTATAGATTTGCAGAGCAGTAAGACACAGATATCAAGCAGACAATTTAGCTCTATAATACAGAATAACACAGAAAATATACTCAGCTCTATAACTTGAAGATAGTTCTGTAAGGCTGTCTGTCAAACTAAGGTTCCAGTTTGAATACAGGTTGTTAATTAAAAGGAGACACAGCACGAGCTAAATTATATCAGCTGAAAGACATGGCAGGAAATGAGGGGGGTGGGGGAGCAGTTTCAACACAGATGTAAGGAATGTGCAAATTATAAAAAAATATATATACTGTTTTCTATAGATTTGCAGAGCAGTAAGACACAGATATCAAGCTGACAATTTAGCTCTATAATACAGAATAACACAGAAAATATACTCAGCTCTATAATTTGAAGATAGTTCTGTAAGGCTGTCTGTCAAACTAAGGTTCCAGTTTGAATACAGGTTGTTAATTAAAAGGAGACACAGCACTAGCTAAATTATATCAGCTGAAAGACAAGGCAGGAAATGAGGGGGGTGGGGGAGCAATTTCAACACAGATGTAAGGAATGTGCAAATTATAAAAAAATATATATACTGTTTTCTATAGATTTGCAGAGCAGTAAGACACAGATATCAAGCAGACAATTTAGCTCTATAATACAGAATAACAGAAAACATATTCAGCTCTATAACTTGAAGATAGTTCTGTAAGGCTGTCTCTCAAACTAAGGTTCCAGTTTGAATACACGTTGTTAATTAAAAGTTGTACTTGCCTTTCTTCTATATTTGAAAGATTGTGATATCTATTAATTCTCTTCAACTAGATTTTAATATTTTTTTGCTTGATTGATATTAAACAAAATACAGGGATAGAGCTTCCTGTTAGTAGTAAAAGCTAGATTGGCTGTGTGCTTTATTGATTTGATTGACAATATGCTGACTGCATGGTGATCTTTGTGGACAGTGAAGTGGGGTTTGTGAGACCAATTTGATGAGAGCTGCCTGTGCTGTCATACTAAGCTGACATTGTTACGTGCGGTGATTACATTTATTTGGCTGAAGACACTTTTATTTTCATGGATTCTATAGTCGGTCATGATGTCACCTGGGAGTGTTTACACATATTTCAGGAAATGAGGTGAGTTGATATGGATGAGGTCTCATATGAATGGTTTCTGTCTTTGTTATACACATTCTTCCTTTATATATATTTCGACACAAATATTATTGAAATTCTCTGGCTGAGTTTTATGTTTGTTTATTTGTTGTGCTTCATGCTCTTAGATGGGCTTGAGCTCTGTGTTGATAGTTGACGCAAGATTTCTTGTACATTGTGGCTGAATTGGTGGCTAGTGAAGTGAACGAGAAATGGTGGTCTATGCTTACAATTAAATGATATGTTGTTTGTGACTGACATGCTGACATTTGCTTGGGGCACTATAGATTTGTATTAATTAGAAAAATGGGATCTGGCAGGCTGTTTTGTGACTTGGATAGGACCAGAATTACAGCTGAGGTTTTTGGGTCTTATTTTTGGGATTAGAGATTAAGGAAATGTAGAACATTGATTGATTACTGATACAAATGATGTCTACTGCAGTGCAGATTGTTAATAGCTTATCAAGAAAGCACTTATGTTTGATTTTATAAGTGCATACAGATACAGTTCCTGGATGAAGCGTTTTGTACTGCTTGTGCTTTTGCTAAATTAGTCTTTTCACTGTAACTAAATGTGGCGTATTGTTGCAACCTGCCTGTTCTATGTTTATCACTAGATTTCTTCCTAATAAGAGGGAAAATGAAAATAAATTTATGCAAGCATTGAAAAACTATTGAAAGAGTTCCACTGGTTGTGACACTCACTTAGTGGTTATGTTTGAAACAAGATGAGTATGACTGGTCACTGAAGTAATGTATATAGTAAAAGAGACATTTATTTGTTATGTTCCATACTAAGAGACTCATGGTCCTAATGACCAAAAATAGAAATAGGAGAAGTTTACATATATTAATTGTCAATGTAAAAAACAAAAACAAAGATGGAAGAAGAGAGGAAAAAAAAAGGGGAAAAAAAACATATATCAAAGATATAATTATGGAATCTTGAACTGATTGTTTAAATTATGTATTTAACACCTTAATGAACAATGGTAGTATTTACATATGGTAAAGGTTATACATTTTCAGATACAGTTAATATCTTTAGATGGTAACAGTGTGTAAAAATTCAGTTTCATATCTGCTGTAATGTTGCCTCAATGCAGAATCACTATCATTTCAGACAAACGTTAAATAATTTCTGAGCCGAACTGCCACAAGAGGAAGTGAACTAGAAGTCATACTAACAATTCTTTCTCTCAGTTTCTAGCCTTGGTATTCAGGTCTAGAACTGTAAAATAAGCCTTGAGTACTGCATTTAGAGTCTCAGTCTTTAGAGATTGATTAAATTTATTGACAACGTAATCCACATTATATGTTTCAATGTTAATATTAAGGTACTTATTGTGAATGAATATTAACACACGACAAAGACTAAACATATAGAACAAATTTATATAACTGGATGTGTACAAGTATTTTCATATATCAAAATATATATATTGAATATTAAAATAGTTCATCTTAATTAATAGTAATAATTTAATTTTTTAGTATTCTTTCTAAATGTTATTCATAATTAGTTTTATAACAAATTGTAAATAGTAGTTACAATTCTCAGTTCCAGTTGTCTGCAGACCAACAAAAATTATTTAATTGCTTATGAATCTCAGCCTCAAATTTCCAGAAGCTCTTTCTTTGTATACATGTGAATGTATGTATATACGTATATGCATGTGTAAGTATATGTTTATATATATTAAAGATTAGATCTACTTTGACATGCACAGGGAAATATTCAAATTTATGTACATAGTAAGTCTTTGCAACTATATAGACCTAGTTAATAAGAGAGCTGATATAATTTTTATAATATTCTTATTTCTTTCTAGTTATATTGGAACAATTCAATTATAATGTGGTGGTGCTGAACTAATTTTGCTCCTATTGTTAAGTTGAATGACTTGGATAATTTTACTATTCAAGTCTGGAGTTTTATAATCCATGGGGGGTGGCTACTTAAATTTATTATGAGTTTTATAGTTTTTGTAAAACTTGTTCTCATTCATGTGTCTGCAATATCATACATATCGTATACCAATAGCTTTATAAAATTCTTGAGATTCTTTATCATTAATACACAATTTTACAATGGTTCAATTAGTACATTATATTTTGTATTTCAAAATACCTTAAGTTACTTGTTCTTTAGATTAAAATGATGACAAATTTAAAATGCATTTCAATTAATATAAATGGGTTAAATGGTGATTGCAAAAGTAGTAGTTTCTACAAATATGTAAAATTATTCTCACCACAGGTAATATTTATTCAAGAAACACACATTTATAAATGATACAGTGATTTATTTGGAAAAATACTTTACCTTTCCCAAATATCTTGAGCACTTATAGTGATGATAAAGCTATGTTTTGTATATTTAATCTACAAATTAATTCAAATATATATTTTCTCATTAACATTTATTGGATACCAGGAATGGGCATTAAAACTGCCAAAATTCATCTAGATCAGATTCTGCAATACTCAAAGGGAAGTGTTATTTTAGCAGGGTTAGTTTAATTCTATTTTTAATGAAAAAGATAACAATGCTATGGAGAATCGCAGAATATCAGCCACAGCAAAAGGTTCAACAAATTTTAATAACCTTCTCAATATTCAAGATACTAATGAATTTTTAGTTAGTGACTCTGTTTTATTACTCACATTTCAAATAGACATGGTACACACTCAAAAATAGAGTCTTTCTTTCAAATGATTTAATCACTTATTTAGATAACGTTAAAATAGTTTCATGCCCAATTTCGGATCACAGCGCTATAACTTTTGAATTTTCTCTGAACAACAGTAAAATATTCACATTAAACGAATTCCAGCTTATATTACTAATTTGAAAGATTTCAGAGAATTCTTCAACAAAGAAATTGAAATATACATAGAATTTAATAATACATCAGAAGTATCAGTAGTATATATATATATATATATATATATATATATATATATATATATATATATATATATATATATATATATATCTGGGATGCTCTCAAATCTTACTTAAATGGAAACATTTTAACTTGGTATTCATTAAAAAAGAGTGGTATTAGAATTTAATAGAATTACAGGAGAAAGTTGATAGACTACAACTGGAAGCACAAACTATAACTTGTCAAACGAAATAAATAATTTGCAGAATAAATATTTAGAAATTTTAAATCATAAAATTAAGATACACGTAGAAAAGATTAAATGAATAAATCATATGATAAAACCATAATATTTACACAAAATAGCATCTAGAACAAAAATGATAATCAAAACTAGGCACATTAAAGAATTATACACCGAAGATAAATAAAGGAAAGTTACCACAATTGAAGATATTCTCAATGAATTGAGAAAGCATTTTACTAGAATCAATCAAAGTAATTCAGTAATTGACCAACAGGAAACAATAAAAGCCTTCATTATAAACTACACTAAAAATAAGCTGACAGATCAACAAATGAAAAAAGTGATAAACCTATGTTGATGTCCAAACTTACAAATCAAATTAATAAACTAAAATTCAATAAAGCCCCCCAAGGAATGATGGTATAATAATAATAATAATAATAATATGTAACAATTGTAGCGTGCACATGCGTTGGGGTTGCTGTTGCCATTATTAGTGTCTCTCTACTCTCCTCTTCATTCTCTACCCTTTTTCTTAACCAGAATTTCTCTCTAAACCACCATTTCCCCTCTATTTCCACCCCCTAGTGAAACCCAGACCAGTATAGTGGACTCATAGAACAAGCCAATATCTTTTAGACCCACTTGTTTAATTCCCATCAGGGTGTAGTCACATAGTCTAGCAACTTACGCTCAACTATCTTCTCACCCCTTATAACCCTTTGAGGCCCCTGTGATCTGAAAAACAGCTACTGGAAGTTCTTAAACCTAAATTACCTGCTGGACAGTTACTATACTCATGGATGATAGCAAGAAAATGGAACATGCTGCCCACAAACATCCACCTAATACAGAACCTCAGCAATTTTAAAACAGCCCTTCAAATCCATATTCTCTCTAACTGGACATGCAACTGCTCAACCCCTTCTTCTGATATTATTTAACATACTTCTTTTCCTATCTTTTCATCTGAAGTCCCCATATCAATCCTTCTTCTTCCGACTGAATCCTATAAAACAACTACTTCTTCCCCTGCAACCCATCTTAAACAGCATCTCTACCCATCCAGCTGTACACACAATATAACCTTCCTCACTAGACTCATTTCTGGTCTGCATGCTTACCCTATAGTATACAATCTGTAATTCACATTAAAAATGAGACCAGGCAAGCTCTAGTAATTGAGCTTTTGGCCTGTACTTAACTTCAATCATTGTTGAAATGTCAACTTCTCCTTTACTTACAATGTATAATACTTATGTAATTCATATTTTTTATTCTGTACTATTGTTTTGTTACTGTAGAAAATCTCATTTTTATCTTTTGTTATTGTATAAACCCTCTTTTCTTGAAATGTTTATTTGTAATGTATGATTTTTATAATCCTGGAGCTTTTCTCCGCAGGCCTCCGCTGAAAATGGGCTTTTACTGGCCAAGTAGACATTCCTGGTAATCAAATGCCATAATGAAAATATTTATTAATCAATGAATCTAAACTGTTTTTATGGCTTACTTCCATAGCTTGTCAGAACGTCTTTGCCTACCCCTTAATTATCCTAAATAGCATAAAATGGCTGTAAGAGAATGAATGAATGAATGAGAAATTATTATTGCACTGGAAGTCAGTTTAGCCCTAGTTAAATGTACCTCTATGTAAAATTCTGCCTAAAACAGGCTGTTAGACAGGGGAGCAAAAGTCTATCATGTTACTCACTGGGTGAAATGCAACATACAGGTCTTTTCCAACTTATGGAAATTAAACTTTACTTCTTGAGCATGTGTGTGTGTGTGTGTGTGTGTGTGTGTGTGTGTGTGTGTGTGTGTGTGTGTGTGTGTGTGTGTGTGTGTGTGTATGTGTGTGTGTGTGTGTGTATGTCTGGTCTGAAAGAACATACAGTGGCAGGGCTAGCTGTCAGGTGGTGTGAACATTGGCTCTAAAGGTTTTCACTGCTGAAGTGACACCACAATCTCAAATCACTCAGGATCATACCTCTCAGTTCTCCAGAATTCTGCAGAATGCCCAGATTACTGCTTCATAGTTTTGGTCTGTTCTTTATGAAATGTGTGTGATTTTTTTGGCAAACCACTGAGGATTCTAGTCACTGAATGAGGCTATTGAATCTGAGACTTAACATTTTCCGGGAAAATGCATGCTAATGCAAAACCTGTTATTCTAGCAACTTTGTAAGTTTATAAGAGCAATATATAAAATCTGTCCCTGATTTTGGCCCTTTATTCTACGAGATTGTTTTTGGTTTTGTCCAGAATTCTTAAGCAAAATCTGAAAGGTTTGTTGGGGATTATAGTCTGTCACTAATACAAGACATTAAAGTATCACACGTCTATTGTTGAGAAAATGCATGTGGATGCAAAACTGTTCTAGTCAAATTTTAAATGAATAAGTAATGTTGAAAAATTGTCCCTGGTTTTGAGTCCCCATTCCCCTGTTATGTTTGGCTCTGTCTAAAATTCTTGAGGAAAGGATTTGATTGGTAATCTTCAGAAACAGTCACATAGGTATTTCCATGGAAGCTGTGAGCTCGAGCAGCCAGAAAAAAATGCAATTTGTTTCTCAAATCATCTTTTTCCAGCTGTCTGAGTTTGTGGTTACCTCAAAAACACCAATGTGAATGTTTCTTCGTAATTGCTACTCTGACAGCCGTTTCACGTCACATTGGATAGCTGGTGAAGGTGTGTGTGGGGGGGCAGCCCTATGGTTCAACTGAGAAATCTAATGCGAAGTACTCACATGTTTATCTGTGATTATATGAATATTTAAAGTACTTTTATGCTGTATTACTTATTCATAAATAATGAATTTGCTCACCATTGTGGTATACAATAAGGGAATCTTAAATCTATATTATGCACGTCATAAAACTGCTGCTCTTCGCCCACTCTTACTCTAAATTGGGTGTGGTGCATAGCTGTTGTCAGTCATTTTGTAAATATAGGAAACTTCTGGGAATCCCCCCAAAATTACCAAATTATTTATTTATTTATTATTTATTTTACATTTGTTTACAAGGAAAGTCAGACTGGGCATGGATCCTATTTTCTGGGGAGGTCTGGGGAGAAACGTTCCACAAATATTATGCATGATAATAAAGTACAGTACAGTGTCAAAAGATTAAAAAGGTACAGTGTAAAGGCCAATAAAGAAGCAAAACAGTAAATATACTGTAAGGAGCACAGTGTGTTACAATAAATGATACATTTGAAAGGACATTTTGGTTATATTCATCAGTGGCTAGTACAGAAAACACACATTGATTAAGGGTATAGAAAGAAGTTGTTGCAAGCTTTAATAGAAGGTTAAAGTAGGAGATGAGCTAATTAAGTGGAACTACCCAGGGTTAGAACAATTATATAACCAAGAACTAGGTAAATGGGACTGGAGGAGTTTTTTGAAATTATTTTTGTTTCAGTGGTCCTAATATCTATGGGAGTTTTATTCCATGTTTTTGTAACAGAAATGGAAAACAAGGAGTCCCCAGGGCTATTCTTGCTTTTTCCTATGTCAGCCAGTGCTTTATTGGTGGATCTTAATAGATGTTTGTTAGAGTAGTTAGGAAGTAGACCTTGAAGAGCAGGAACTCTATCAGGATAATATAGAATTTGGTGGGCTATTGTAAACTGGGTATACGTGAGCAGGTTGGGTATGTCTAGTCAGGATAGTTGCTTGATTGCTAAACAGTGATATGTCCTGAAGGGTGAGTCAGTAGCAAACCTAGCTATTTAATTGTAGCAGGTGTTTAATGAGTATAGGGGAGGCCTAGAGGAGTGTGAATTGTAGGTGGGTTCTTGCAATGGTAGCTTTACTGTCATTGGTGAGGTACATTTTGCATCTATGTAGGGTTCTGAGTTTTTTATGGACTTTCTTTATTGTCTGTGCAATGTGCATATCAAATTTAACGTTCTGATTTATGATAACCACTAGAAGTTTGGTGTGTTGGACAGGTGTGATAGGGGGGTTATTAGCTGAGAATATTGTGAATGGTGGTATGGGTCTAAGGCTCTTGCAGGATAGAATATCATTAGCTATGTTCTATTGGGGTTAAGTATTAGTTGAGAGTTGGCTAACCAGGTTTCAACAGCTGTAAAGGACTCTTGTGTCAGTTCCTGGCACTGAGAGAGTAATGGGTCGTAGCAGATTAGAGTGGAGTCCCCAGTGTACAGGACTAGTGTGGCATGCTGGGTAGCTTTGTGGAGTTGGTTGGTGAAGAGGTCCAAGAATGGATCCCTGGGGGACCCCTAGTGTGACAGGTAGGAGGGAGATAAGGAGTTCTGACATTTTACTGCTTGCTGGCAGTTGGTTAGATAATCTTGAAACCAGGCTAGAGTGGAGTGGCTGAGATTAAGATCAGAGAGAGCAGAAAGGAGTTTGGGATGGGAGACAATATCAAAGGCCTTGCAGAGATCTAGGACTAAAGTGGATACTAAGTTACCATTATTTTGATGTTGGGTTACTCTGTTGGTAAAGCTAATAAAAGCTGTGGTAGTACTGTGATTGAGGTGAAATCCAAGCTGGGTGTTTATTAGTAGTTTATTAGTGAAGAGATAGTGCAGTATTTGGGAATGTATACATTTTTCAAGTATTTTAGATAGGGGGGATAGAATGGTAATTGGACGGTAATTACACAGTTCTACAGAGTTACCTCCTTTGTGGAGTGGTATTATATGTGAAATTTTCCATAGAGAAGGAACGAGTTGTTCTGATAAAGAGCATGGAGACTGGATAAGAAATGGCTTTGGCTGCAATCTTTGGATATTCTGCAGGTAATTTGTTGGTGGCCAGTGCTGCAGGTTTAAACCTATTCAGATATTTATATATTGTGCTAGTTGGGAGAGGCTGTAAGGAGAAGAGGTTCCGGTTTACTGGTAAGGAAGATAGGTTTGGATGTGAAGTGGAAGAACTATTATTGGTGATAGCTAGGATAAATTTAGTGAAATGTTCATTAAATTGGGTGGCAACATTATTGGTGGTAGTGTCAATGTTATGGGTTGGAGTACTGGTCTTTCCTGGTTGTAAGATTTTATTAATGGCAGCCCAGAATTGTTGTGGCTTATTTTTGTGTTTGGTTTGAATGCCTGTATACTGATTTCTTTTGTCTGTCCTAATTTGTTTTTTTTGGCTTTGTTCCTTAGGTCCTGGTATGCCTGTCCATTAGTCTGAGTTTTATTTTGATGCTATGAGTCCCATGCTTTATCTCTTTGCTTTAGCAGTAGACAGGTAAGTGTCCCTATAGGAAAGAAAATGCACTAGTAAAATATCAAATATTCCAGGGGATGGTACTCCAATTGACTTGACATTCAAGTCAAGTTACATCATTACATTAGCTTAAATATTGCAATGTTAGGGAGTGCTGACCTTGCAATTCTCAATTAGAGGCACAGAGTCAACTAAAGGACTTGTAAATAGACAGAGGGTGAAGTCAGGCAGAGACATTCTACACAATGGACAGGAATGACAAGCGGTGGAGGTGAGGTTATTTTTGATACCTGAATTACAATAATGTTGATGGCAATGACCAACCAGATGTGTTTGGTATTTTTCTCTGTTTTAGTGGTTTGTGAGCACAGTTGGGATGAGGAGAATTACAGGTAAGATAAGTATTAAAACTGTTATTGTTATTACTGTGCTCTCAGTGACTGAGCAGATATGTTAGACAATATTTTTTTGCTTTTTAATTTGTGATGTCATAAGGCGAATATCATGATGAGAAGTGAAATAACTCTTTGTTTTAACAAAAAAGCTGACAGTGATCAAACAGATTACTGGAAACTATTTCTAGCTTTGTGATTTGTGTGGGCAGGAAACTATTTCTAGCTTTGTGATTTGTGTGGGCAGTTATATGAAGGGAATGGCACAATGAGAAGTATTATTACTCTTTTTTACAATAATGCTAGCAGTGGTCAACCAGATATTTCATAGGATCATAGGAAGTTACTAGGGCCCTTACAAGCCTAGCCACGTTCTCACCTTTATTTCCACAATCAGCACCTATTGCCCCTGTCCAAGAGGGACACAAGTAGATCCCCAGAGTGAATTTATGGTTACCCATCCAATCATCCAGATTGTATTTGAAAATGGTCAATGAGGTTTGACATGAAGTGGGAGTCTGTTTCAAAGGTGTGGTACCCTTGGGGAGACAAAGCTGTCCCTCCAGCAGGTTTTATTAATGTCACAGACCAGGTTAAGGTCTTTAGCGCGAGTAACCCATGTACCATTTGACTTATGGATATGCAGCATTTCCAATAAAACAGGGTCAGAGATTGCTTTGTATGCAAGGCAGAGATCACCTCTGAGTAGTCTGTATGAAACAGAATAAAGTGACAGTGATAATCTTCATAGGACAGATGTTGAAGACCTTGAATTTTCCTTTTGAGGAACCTTTGTGTTTTATCCAATTGCTGCAGGTGCTTGGAAAGGTACATACCAAAAGCGGTGTTGCACTCAGTTATTGGCCTGGTGAGAGAAGAGTACAGGGAGGTTATAACTTCTTTTTTTTTTGGAGGCAATGCCCTTACTTATGAGATGAGCTAGAAAGCCTTTCTTATCACTGTGGAGACATGGTGGGCAATATTTCTGGCTGTGTGAATTGTCTGAGCGGTTGGGATAAAGATAATAGCATGGTGAGAGGTGTTTTCCCAGTTTTTTATAGTGCTGACAGTGGTTAACCAGTTATTTTGTAAATATTTCTGGTTTTGTGATTTGTGTGGGCAATTAGATGAGGGAAATGACACTCAGTTGTCAAGTGGTGTGCTCCACAGACAACCTTATTGCCAATATCATAGTAACCACACCCAGGTAGTGCATCTGATGTAGTATAGAGAAAGTGCTCTGAGAGCTGCATTCCAACATGGTGAAATAATGGAGGGGTTCCTACTAAGTACATGACCAATGTTATACTGTAAGCAGTAGCCAGACATTGCAACAGGAAGCAAGATTAACAAATATTTCTTCTTATCCCCTTAAAAAACAGGTGACTGCAGTTATCCACTGGAGCCTTGGCTTATGATGCCAGACAGAGCCCCATTAACACCTGCCAGTGATGCATACAATAGACCTGAAATACAGTTGAGCATGTGTTTGGCATGCTGAAAAGAAAATTTAGATTTCTGGACACATCAGGGGGTACACTCCAATGCACACTAAAAAAGGAATCACAAATGGTCACAGTATGTGCCATGCAGCACAATATGATAGCAACAAAAGACTTTGGCCTACCGGGAGCAGGTGTGGGTAAACTACCTCAAGTACCTCAAATGTCAGATGTAGAGCTAGCAGAGCTGTCTTAGGATGATCTGGAGGGCAGAAAGGTGAGAAGAAATAGGCATGGGTAACAGAGGCCGTGTAAATATGTCCTAGCTCAGGCACCATGGCAGGATCTGACACGCAAGTTTGAGTCACGACAAGTAACATGCACAGAAGTACATAGACTAGGCAGTGGCGTTTGCACGGTGTTTCCCCACATCAGTAACACAGAGCATGACTAATGGAAAGAAACTATTAGTTGTCCACACAGAACATATAAACATAGTAACACTACTACCCTCCTATCATTCATCAGCGCTATTTCTGTTGCCAGAGATAACAATAAACTAATCCCGTGCTTATTCCTAGATCGTTCCAAAGTGTTTTATACAGTCTGTCACTCCCTTCTTCTGAATAAACTAACTAACCTCAATTTCTCTTCCCCTACTACTGCCTGATTTTCAAGTTATCTTACTGATTGACTACAATCAGTAAAGTAGCTCTCTGCTCTCTCCACCCTTTTCCCTGTCAAAATGGGTGTTCCCCGAGGATCTATTCTTGGTCCACTACTTTTCAATATCTTTACTAACCTACTCTGTACCTCCTGCCCTCAGTCATCCCTTGTCCAACATGCTGATGATTCTACAGTCATTGTCATTGCAGACACACTCTCTGACCTAATTTCTGTTACTCAGACGTCATTTAACTCAGTAGAAACCCGTCTCTCTAATAACCAGATAATTCCAAATCCTAAAAAAGCTAAACTCTTACTTTTTGTTTTCAAAAACTTAAACCACCTTAAATCTACTTTTTCTATCCCTTCTCTAAATAACACACCTATCAAAGCTGGACCTAACACAAAACTCTTAAGTGTCATTATAGATGACCAGCTGAAATTTGATTTGTATATTAATAACTGTATTAAGAAAACCCATCAAAAACATGGTGTCTTATACAGAAATAAAAAGTTCCTCACCAGCAAAGCTAAAGTATTCCTCTCTCATGCGTACCTTCTACCAAGCCTATTGTATACCTGTCAATTCCTCACAAACCTCCAAACTTCTCTCTTAAGTTAGAAGCTACCTATAACAAAGTGGCCATATTCGCAGCAAAACAAAACTATAGGTCCCATCACTGTCTTTCTAAAACACTTAAACTGGCTAGAATTATCCCACCATCTTCTCCTCTCTCAGCTTGAGATTATTCACTCTTTATTATACCAAGTATCATACTGTCCCAACCTATCTCCTCTAATTTCTTTCGACACTCCTTCTAGGACCCTCCGAAACTCAGATCAAGACTTACTTACAATCTATAAACCCAAAAACAAAATTGGTCACAACCTCTACAGCTACTATCCTACCTTATCCTGGAACAAACTGACATTTGAAATTAGGGGTCTCAAAAAACTCAAAGAATTTAAAACCTGAAAAGTCACTGGTCATGTCACTGTACTCAACCACCTTAATCTATCTGCCTTTCTTAGGAGAGCCTACTGTCTGCTCTCTTCTGCTTTCAGTTCTTTTCTTTGTTCATTTGTTTCTACACCTAACTTATACAATACTGTTTCTTGTTTTCTTTGTAATAAGTTATCAATATTGTCTCACATATTATTTGTAATAGGTATATCAATTATTGTATGCTGACAACTTTTGTATTACTTGGTGATTTTGTTCAATAGTACAGACCTTAATTCTATGTATCCATATAGCTTAATACTGGAGCTTTTGTCCACGGGGCTCCACTGAAAACTGGCTTCATGCCCAGTCGGATACTACCTGCTAATCAAATGTAATAAATAAATAATAAATAAATAAAATAAAAATAAATGGCAACTTGACACTGTAATTATTTTTATGACTTAATTGTTGCAATTTAAAATGTCCTTGTCATTATTTTTAAATGTCTACATTTTTATTACTTTTATTGTAAATCTGTGGAGATTTTCTTCTCGGGTCTCTGCTGAAAAAGGGCTATCAGCTAATTTGGACAAACCCAGTCAACAAATGCAGCCTAACTAACTAACTAACTAACTAACTAACTAACTAACTAACTAACTAACTAACTAACTAACTAACTAAATAAAACCATATACACATAACATAGCAAGGAACACATCTGAATATTTACAAAGGAAATATTATCACATGAATATTCTCCGCAAAGTACATCACCAAAGAAGACCACGATGGCATATATGTGGCATGAGGTGTGAACAAGTTATCATTGCATAGGTAGGATATCATCATACAGATAACTACCATGTGAAGTTGTACAATAGCCAGTACCAGAATAAATCTAGGTCCAAGCAATGTTTGGAAATGGTCTGAACAAATATAACCTAATGGCATGGGTAGGACAGTAGCAGTGAAGCATCACATATAGAACAGTGAACCTAGCACACTATACAGCATACAGCAGCATGAATTATGACATGTCAAGGACAGCAAAAATGAAATATACTGCAAGCAAGTTTCGCATCACATGCCTGACATTGAATATCACACATAAAGCAATACTATGATGCACAGGTAATTGCTGCAACAGGAGTCAGTTAGATGTTAGAATATCAGTGACAGTCAGTACACATCAGCCTTGGAGCATGCATACAGGGATCCTATTCACATGGTCAACATTTCATAAAGTTGAAGACCATATGGTTTAGACCATTTGATCAACTTTTGAAACGTCGACCATGCGGAACGGGCATCTCTGTTCAGTGCAGAATGGAAAGATTTCCATCTTCTGCACTGTAGTGCGATTTCGGAGTTGGTACATTTAAGCTCCGGGGGGGCAGAGCCCCCACGGGGGGTGCAGGGGGGCTTGCTCCCCTGCTAGCAATGTGAAGGTAAGTGATTGTTGAGTTTTCTTTTTTTTTTTTTTTTTTTTACATGGTCAACATTTCAAAAGTCGATCATACGGTCTCGGCCATATGGTCTTCGACTTTATGAAATGTCGACCATGTAAAGCAGACCCATATATAGATATCTGTTTGTGTAAGCAGGTAGAGATGGGAAGATACACTTGGAAAATACATGTCAGCAACAGGATAACAAAAGGAAACATGTGCACATAACTGCATGTCATGCTGAGGATGAGGTATGTGCTGTACCTTCATAAAATATCACATGTTAACACTGGTATGCATACAGAGTACAAAGACATACCTGCGCATGTGAGAATGACATGCAGCAAGGATATGTGTAATGTAGCAACCGCTGCTGGCTGACTAAGATAACATGCTGTTAATCATGAAATTACTTACTATGTGTCAACTCTCAAGAGATGCAAATATGGCAGCATAAAGATTGTCACACAGCATTGCTGTCATCAATATCTGAACTAATATATAATAAAGATGAATATGTACAATGTAACACAACTTGAAGGTAATCAGTCAGATAAATGATCAGAAAAAACCTGTGGCATCAGATATTTTAGAATTCTTCTTTGGGTGAGTTAGTCAGTTGTCAGCACAGCAGTCATCATTCCCACAAGGTCAGACTAACACAACAGGAAACACGTTGGATAAACTGTCAGCATTATTCTAACATGGTATAGGGCTCTCACTTTGACAGCTTACATCAAAGTCTTGGCTGCTCCTGCCACTTCTGGAAACATTCAACCCATGTTGCTGTATCAAGGAGCTGGATGTGGTGACACTAGCATTTTGGGACACAGTGTGGGTGGGAGCAGTACTAAAATGTGTCAGTCAGGATGTGACTGCTGGGTTCAGAGATGACTGACCAAAAGCAGATGTCTAGGCACATTGCAGCACAGACAATGATATCAATGGAGTAATATGCTAAATACAATTAGGATCCGTAACACCCAGTTTGTACAGTGACACTGTGCTAGCACCACTGTAACAATACTTTCAACAGAGTGTGCAACAGATACCACACTGTCACGTTGTGCAGCCAGTACTGCCATGACCTCTCCATGTCTGTGCCCCTGACCTTCACTCACAGCTGATTTGCTACCAAATTGATGGAGCAGGCAAGTACATGCAGGTCAGAGCCATGACGTCACTGTGAATGTTCATGTACCTGTAATAATGAACATAAACCCTTTGGCATGTATCCATGGATCCATCCAATGGAAAGTATCAGTCCACTGTAGGGAACAGTCACCATCAGTACCAGACTCTACATAGAACAGCAGGTCACAGTCATCATCATGCCCTTCATCTGATGTTCCCACATCACCTGAATGGCCAATCACACTATCCTAATTATTGGAGACTACACCATGAACCACAAGTCTGTCCCCTTCTGGGCTTGACAATGCACCCAGTGTAGTAACCTGTGTGCCATTGGCCCTACTGTGAGAATCAGACACATCACGTCCCACATCAGGATCAGTGGACATGCTACTGGAGGAGTCAGGGAGTGGATGTGATGTAAAAAGAGACAGATGATGCATATCATATACATTCACAGAAGTCAAATGAGACAGCATATGATTAACATTCTTGGACAACTATATAACTACAATGCTTATGATGGCATGGACTTACCAGGTTGGCATGGCTGTGGAAGGTGCAGGGGTTCTATAAAGCAAAGATATGCCATATCATTCACACATGAAGCAAATATGATAGAAATGTGAATACAGCTACTAAAACCTACCTGACATATCCTCCTCTGAATACAGAGCCAGTGGTGAGGGTTGAAATGCCACCATTATGTAAAAACAGAAACATACACAACTCAGTAGTAAGCACATACAAGAACAAGGCATCATGTAGTATTCAGCATGACATATAACATGCAGCAAACAAGATCCACACATACTGGATAGCAACAATCTTGTGCAGATTACAGGTGTCCTATGCAGATGAACAAGATTGCATTAGTCATGAAGGTCACCTATGTGATTAATAAAATTGCAATGTAGCAACCACACAGTCTGTATCATCCAGTGTAAAGAACCTAAAGTTTAAAATGGCATATAAATAATGTGTGTACTCCTGAGTTATAACTGAAGGAAGAGGCAGACAACAACTATGAATCACACAATCAGAATATGGAAACACTTTGTGACAAATGGTGTAGATGTCCTGATGATGTACCTATGTAAGCAACAAGTCAACTTGAATATAAAAGATTACAGGCATGTTAAACAGTGTTGCACTATAGCAACAATATGAACAACCTTACCAGGTCTGTCTGTGCCCGATGGTGCACATTCCATGTTGAACAAAGATTTTCTGAGCACTAAAGCCAGCCATCTTACATCAAGAGGGCCCTCCTGTACCCTTGTGGCAGAAGAGTGTAGTCAAGGACCCATCTGAGTTGGGGATTGTTGGAAAAATGCTCAGTCTTGGGCTTTCCTATTGGTTGGATTGTTTGAAAACTGTTTTACTTAGTTGATATTTAAACACAGTGTTTGTGCAGAGCTACTCATAGTGCAACAGGGGTTAGCACTGCCATGTGTACATGCAAATGCTTAAAAAGTCAAATTTTCCTGGATAATTGCTAGGGACCTCTCCTAAGCTTCCTTGCTTCTTGGCGTGCATCACAGTTGTGCACTGCTGCCCAGAGAGCAATCCAGATGCAGTTTTTGAGGTGCCAGCATGGATTTCTACCCCTAAACTTCCCATAGATTAGCTGATTTTTCTAGTTCTACAGAACCTAGTCCATCCAGCTCACCCTCCACTACTTATTACAGAATGCACCTGACATAATAGAAGGTCAGTTTCCCACTGTTTCTCCAGCCAGCCTGATTGACGTGGGCATCCTGAGACAATGTAGCAATTGTCTCATGAATACAGAAAAACTACTACTCCTAAAACATACAAATACAATATGTGAGAGATGTATCTATACTATGAATCTGGAATCAATCATCTCTCTCTCACGTAACAGCAAACGGATTACCAAGCAGGTTGTCAGCACTCACATTCCACCTCCCACACATAAACCAAACACAGAACACATAAACCCACATATGCAGAGGTACTCACTAGAAAAGTACCAAGAGAGCAAAGACCTCTCAAGCGCAAACCTTCTGCACACAATACGTTCCCAACAGCATCCACTACACATAATAACACATACATCAGAGTATCACCCAATAAGCCCCTAAGGCAAAACATATCTAAACCAAATGTCTTGGTCATAGGCGACTCCATAGTGAGACACACAGATATCCCCTCACTAGGGTGGACAAGGAGAAGATCATGGACAGCTGCCTGTCTGGTGCCAGGATCTGCCAAATCAAACACACACTCAAATCTCTGAACAGGAAGTACTGGTATGACTCTGTCATAGTCCATGTTGGCATGAATGACTTGAGATGTACCTCACTGGACTATATGAAGAGAGACATGATGGAGCTTTCAGGTTATGTGTCCTAGGCAGGTATGTCCCTAACTCTAAGTAACATTGTTCACCCACTCAGGATGATGCCACAATACAAACAAAAAATTATTTACTTTAACAATTGGCTTAGCTTCTGGTGTCAGTCCAGGAAGATCCAGTATCTGACAGCCTGGGATGATATGGTCAACAGACCATGCTGCTTTGCCGAAATGTTCTTCGCCTGTCACCTCTAGGCTTTAGTTTGCTGGCAAAGGTACTTACGTCCCCCATAGTGCCTTTTTTAAGCAATGTCATAAGAATAAAATTCCCAACGTAAAAAAAATCCTCCAGAAACAAACTCATGGGTTATGCTGCTTAATGCTAGGAGTCTAAATCAGAAATTACACTCACTTGAAGTACTTTTCACCCTGGAAGATGTTGATGTCTGCACAGTCACAGAAACATGTGTCAAGGTCTCAGAGAGTACCCCGGCCATGCAGGGCTATAATGCCTTCCACGTGTTCAGACCACAAAGCGAATATGAAAAAAACAAGGGAGGAGGAGTATCCATCTTCATTAAAGACAAATACACATCTAGACTGGTTAAAGAATATGACTCCCTAGAGTTACTCCAAGTCCAACTAACTGTAGGAAACACCCCCTTCCAGGTCATTGTTAGCTATAGGTCCCCTCACCATGAAGCACAAAACCACACAGCCTACCTGGACCTACTTGAGTCATTCTCAGTACAGCCAATTACCCTGGTCATGGGTGACATTAACTATCCTTCCATTGATAGTGTAACATATATCAGAACAAACTCACTCACCAAAAGGTTCCTGGACTTTGTTAACACAAATGCTCTGGAACAGATATTCAGCACCCCCACAAGGGGCTCTAACATCCTTGACATAGTGCTTACCAATATAAGGGTTCACTGCGCCACCCCATGTGTGGAGCCCTCCCTGGTAAAGTCTCGTTCGAAGTAACAGTTGCACCTGATGTACCCTCAGGTGCAAAAAGGTTAAAAAATTTCTCCAAAGCAAACTATAACCTACTGAGCGATGGCATCAATAGTTTTAGACCCCCCTGCCAATACTGACAACAATGACCCCTAGACTGAGGTGAGCACAAATGTCCTGTATAAACACCTTTATAAATGTGCAGACGCAGACATACCAGAATGGATCAAATCAAGATCTTCACAAAAATATAAGCCACCCTGGTGGACATCCACATTAAATAGGTTATACAATAATAGAAATAAACTGCTGTCAAAAAACTATCTGGAATAATCCCAGCAAAGGAAGAACTCCCTCCAAAGCATAAACATGCAGATTAGACATCTTGTAAAGTCCTCTAAAGCTAATTACAAAACTAACTTACCATCCCTAGCTAAGAAAAACCACAAAGCATTTATAGCTACATCTGAAATCTAAAAGGAAAGGCCCACCTTTGTGCTGAACTAGCTGTGGACGGTACCACTTATACTGAACCTGAGGGCATCGTCAACCTGCTAGGAGACAGGTTTGGCGGAATGTTCACCCCCCTGTCTTCACCAATCATACCCCATAACAAACTGGTCACCAGTCCTCTGGCTAGTATCTCCAGACAGCAGGTCATATGTTCACTCTCCAAGGCCAAAAACACAGCCTCTATGGGACAGGACAACATCCCAGGCTGCTTATTAAATGGTCTAAAACAGGAGTTAGTGGAATCGCTAAGCACACTCTTCAAACTCAGTCTAAGCACTGGCTTTGTCCCAGCTGAGTGGTAAATAGCAACCATAGTCCCCTTGCACAAAGTGGGTCCCTCAACTCACCCCGGAAACTACAGACCAATAAGCCTAACCAACCTTATCTGCAAGGCCATGGAGAGAATCATCATGGACCTTATCAATAAGGATACAAGTGACCTTCAATCTCTTGACCCAACCAAGTTTGGCTTAATTAAAGGCAGATATTGCCTGCTAAACCTGGAAGACGTCTTTGAAAGTGTCAACAAGGCCCTACATGAAGGCAAACAGTTCACACTGTCTATCTCAACTTAGCCAAGGCGTTTGAGACAATCCCTCATTCAGGCATCATTAAGAAACTCACCCAGCTGGAGATAAAAGCAATGCACAGTACTGGAACAAATTAGGATCTATCATGCACTATCGCAAACAACAAACTAAAAATCTCAGCACAGGTGGAAAAACATAGAAGATACACACATTAATATAAAAGAAAAGTACAAAATAAGCAATTTATTGATGACCCAAAAAAAGGTTTTATTGAGAATTGGGAAACATGGTAAAAGGAATTAAAAGACCACCAAAAAAACAGATATATTTTGGAGAAGTATTTATGAAGATCCTGTGGAACATAACAAAAATGCTAAATGGATAGAAGAAGTAAAAGAAAGAATAAGAAGTTTAAAGGTACAGGATATGAAATGGGATGAAGTAACAGCCAGACAGATTGAAACAAAGTTAAGGAAAACCTCTAACTGGAAAACCCAAGGCCCAGATGCAGTACCTAACTTCTGGTTAAAAGTATTAACATCTCTGCACAAAGATTTAGCCATGAGTAAGAATTATTTATATGTGCACCCCAAACAGACATCCACCTGGCTAATAACAGGAAAAACAATGCTCCCATTTAAGATTGAACCTTTGAGCTATCTTAAAAATTATAGACCAATAACTTGCCTTCTGATGACATATAAACTGTACACTGGAACTGATGCTGACAGAGTTTATAGTCATTTAGAAGAAAACTCAATTATGGCAATAGAACAAAAGGGCAATAAAAGAAAGTCATATGGAACAAAGAATAATTTGCTGTTAAATAAAGTCATAGTGGAGAACTGTAAAATGAGGAAAAATTTAAGTATGGCATGGATTGACTACAAAAAAACATTTGATAGTATCCCATGTTCATGGAAAAAAGAATGCTTAAAAATGTATAAGATACACCCTACACTGATCAACTACATTACAGTGACCATGAAATAGTGGCAGACCACTTTGCAATTAAATCATGATAAAGGACAAATTATTATCCCAGCAATAAAAATTCAAAGGGGGATATTCCAGGGTGAATCTTTGTCACCGCTGCTCTTCTGTATTGTTCTTAACCCATTAAGCTGTCTACATAACAGCTTAGTCCATGGCTATAATTTGGCTCCTAGAAAACAACAAAGTGTAAAGACTTCTCATCTTCTCTTTGTCTATGATTTAAAATTGTAAAGCTCATCAGATGAGAAACTGAAAGCACAACTGCAAGTAATCTAAACTTTTTCAGATATGTCATTTGGCCTTGATAAATGTACAAAACAACCTTTAAAGCAGGAAAATAGCAGCACCAAGAAAACATCAGTTTGGGACAAGAATGTGATATAAAAGAACTTGAGCAAGAGGGGGTGAATAAATATTTGGGAACTAATAAAGGATCAACAATAAAACATGAAGAAATGTGAATAAAACTTAGGAATATTTTAGAATACTTAAATTAATCCTAAAAACAGCATTAACATCTAGGAACAAAACTCAAGCTATAAACCAATTTGCTCTTCCTGTCCTAACTTACAATTTTGGAGTGATTGACTGGCCCCAAGACTTGTTGGATGGATTAGACAGGAAAACAAGAAGGATGCTTCATGCTCACCAAATGATTTATAAAAATCAGTGGATACCAAAATTAAATATTCCCTGTTCCGAAGGTGGTATGGGCCTCCCTGAAATTGAATACATGCATAGATCTGCAAATGTGGGACTGCACACATATCTGCTGACCTCACAGGACCCAAACGTAGTGAAAGTTTTGAAATATGACAAGAATAAATCTAAGATGACTTCCCTGCTTAGTCTGGAAGAAGCATATTGGCGGCAAGCAGGAATGGAAATCAAACCAGAAGTAGCTAAAAATCATGCAGTAACTGAATGTGCCAAAAAACAAAAGAAAGAATAAAAGGTGAAGGATCAGATGAGACGGCAAGAAATGTGGAGAATGCATAAATATAGTTGCAAGTATCGAAAACATCTGGAAGAACCTTATATTGATCAAGATCAAACACAGGAATGGTTAAGGAAAGGTGAATTCAAACCAAAAGATGAAAGGTTAATATTGGTAGCCCAAGATAGTAGACTACCTACAGGATGGCTTACAAAGTCCATTGAACTTGTGGGAAAAACATACAAATGTAGGTTTTGTAAAACAGAATTGGAAACAGTCTCACACCTTGTTGCTGGTTGTGACATACCAATGGCAGAAGGACTGTATACTGACAGGCATAATAATGTGACAACACTGTTGCACTGGGGATTGTGCAAACATTATGGTATTGAAGTGGCTGAATAACACTGTGAACATGAGTCACAAAGCATTATAGAAAATTATGAAGGTTATATCACATGAGATTACCCATTACCAATAGTTTAAAAGATAAATGCTAGAAAACTTGATATAGTGGTCCATGAAAAGAAGATGAAAGTAGCATTGATCTTTGAAATCGTCATGCCCAGAGACTACAGTGTCTTGCCTACAGAGAGACACAATGTCTTAAAAACATCAGGATTTGCAGGCAAAAATGAGAGCAATGTGGAGGAAAGATATTCAAAACAGTTCCAACATTAGTAGGAACAACGGGTCTTATAAAAAATAATCTACAGTCGTATTTAGATATGTTACCAATACATGTAACCCCATACGAATTGCAGAAGGAGTCATTACTGGGCACATTACAGGTATTGCAAAGAGCACTTTTGGCTGACATCAAAGACTGAAACAATATTAAATTAATGAACTTTAATAGTACTTTGACTTGGGATTGGGGTCCATTCCTGTCATGCTATTAGAAACCCAAAAGATTTGGAGAAGTTAAAAACTGGGAATTAAATCTTATGTCCCTAGATGGAGTGCAAATTGGCTCACAAACAGAACACATACAGTCAAAACTAGGGATTCCACTACTACTAGCAGAACTGTTACCAGTATTGTTGCATAAGGATCTGTGTTAGGCCCCTTACTGTTTGGTATCTATTTTTCAGAAGTCCAGGCGGAAAGAAATGGCCTATGGCTTACCAAGTTTGCTGATGAATGGAAACTGGATGCAATCATCGTATCCCCCAAAGATGTCAACATACTACAAAAAGGGCTTACATAGACTAATGATTGGTGTCAAAGCCATGGACTTAAACTAAACACAAAAGAATACATTATCATCCCGTTCGGCAAAGGAGATATCCCTGATAATTACAACATTAATAATACCCCCTAAATTCAAACCCAGTGGTGAGAGATTTAAGAATGCAAATTGAAAGTAGCTTTAATTTTGATCATCAGATGTCCACAGTAGTATGGAAGGCATCCTACATTGCACATGTCATAAGCAAAGGTATAGCATCCCATGTCAAGAAGGTTATAACTCCCCTGTATTTGGCTCTCATTAGGCCAGTAATAAAGCATAATGCTCATTTCTGTTTGTACCTCACCAGACATCCACAGCATCTGGAGAGACCTCATAGGTTTCTCACCAAGAAAATTCAGAGCCTACAACACATGACCTACATGAACAGACTGAATACCCTATCACTTTACTCAGTATCATATAGACTGCTCAGAGGTGACTCGTGCCTGCCCTACAGAGCAGTCTCAGACCCTGCCTTGATGAAGCTGCTGCACATCCACAAATCTAATGGGACAAGATTCACTTACTCTAAAGATCTTAATCTAGCCTTCAGTATTAACAAGACATGTTGGAGAGACAAATATGTCTCCCAGAGGTTGCCACTCCTCTGGAACAAACTCCCAATTCATGTAAAACAGAGCTCCTCAACAACCCTATTTAAGCAGAACCTGGACATTTGGATTGGAAACTGTAAATTTACACTGGGAGTTTCATCTATGTCCCTCTTAGACAGGGACAGTCAGTGCTGACCTTAAATTCACTGCAAACATAGACTATATATCTTGGTCCATAAGGAACAAGGGCATAACATCGGTAGACTTGTAGAGGCCTTAGGGCCAGTAGCCTAGTAACCTCCTGTGATCCTATGATCCTATGAGCCTATGTATTTGTAGGTTAAAATGGCACACAAACAACAACATGTAAGAATACTCCACAGTAATAACAGGAGGCAGAGGCACATGGTAGCTATGCATCACACTACCAGAATATGGAGACACTTATGTGGCAATTAGTGCAGACATCCTGATGACGTACCTATGTAGGGAGCAAGCCAACATTAATATCAAAGATCACAATTGTGCGAAACATTGGTGCACTGTAACAACAATATGAAAAGCCTTACCAGGTCTGTCTGTGCCTGATGGTGCATGTCCCATGTAGCACAAAGATGTATTTGTAGATTAAAATGGCACACAAACAACAACATATGAGTGTACTCCTCAGTCATAACGAGGGTAGAGGCACACAACAGCTATGGATCACACTACCAGAATATGGAGACCCTTATGTGACAAGTGATGCCACTGTCCAGTGTCAATGAGGCTATGCAATTGAAACACATATTGCACATGTTGCTGACAGTGTTATCTACTTGTTGTGTAATTAAGATAACATGGTAACACTTACCTTGCATGTCTGCATCAGGAGTGTTATCACGTACAAGGTATAGTTCTGTTGCTGTAACAAAAATATAAACATAAGCAGTGATGGCTGGTGACATCAAATCAAAGGGGGGGCTGCAGGAGACAGCTGAATGGGTGGGGCCAATGGGGAGGGGTATGGTCAACTAGAAAGGGGCAGTGCTATGCTCAAAACCACAACAACTGGAACTTTAATTAAATATGGCTGCCCTGGGTGCCAAACCATCATTACAAGAGTCCAATCAAGACAAAATGAAGTGTAGAAGAAAAAATATTTCAGTGCATTGGCTACATGACAGCTTACCTAGTATCTAGATGGAAACAAAAAGGTTGTGAGGCATGAAAAAATAAATTACTTTTTTAAATACATTACTGGAATGCCAGTCAAAATCAAGTATAAAAAAAACAAGCAGCACTCAACTCCATTTATCCTTACACTACAATTCTTATTATAATTTATATTCAGCTTTATAAAAGTACCAAGTAACATGCTGAAAGTAACAATCTCCGTGATACCCTCACTTTTAAAAATATTTCTTATCCAAAAAAGACTTGCTGCCTGACAACTATCTACTTGTTTCATAGGGAAAACATAATCAAAGTAAAAATGAACAGCAAACAAGAAACAAGCTCAAGATAAATTGCTTAAAGGATTACTGCATAGGTTATGGACCACACATGATAGATCGGCATTCGGTTTAATTTATGGGTAAAGCCTGCAAAGATGACTGCAAGTCTCCAACAAATGTAATGAGCTTCTGAAAATACTACAATAATGTCCTTTATTACAAATACTTGTCATATGCATTTCAATACCTAAGGCTTATACATTATCTAGTTATGTAAATATTCTCTGCATGGCAACAACAAAAAGGCTTTCAATGTTGGTAATTCTTTAACAGTATACTTATTAAAGCTTAATTGCATCTTACAGTCTCAGACACGCTTATCTGATGGTCATTAAAGCATTACTACTTAAACACAGAGCAACAGGCACTGCAACAACATGCATTTTCTGAATAATAAGAAGCATAAATCAACAGTATAAAAATATGACAGAAAAAAACAGAATATTCTGCAAAATCAAGGACAGATGAAAAGCCACTGTAGTACTTGTGTCTACCTTGGATGGGGGGATACTCTGCACACTTTCACTGCATAACTGCTCCTTTCCTTGCTTAGACACATCCAGAGTCACTACATGGGGGAGTGGGGTGCAGCAAGTATGTCACAATTTTAAATGTCTCTGGCTGATCGTGATGGCTCTGACACATTTGTCATACCTCTCAACCTCAGAGCAAGAAATCTGGACAAAGTCATACACAGAAGTGAGACAAAGGCCCAACAAATAAGGACAATTTTTAAATAATGCTCTTATAAACTTAGAAAGATAATAGAATATTAGTGGGTCTTGCATTAGTATAAATTTTCTGAAGGGTATGAAATCTGAAACAAAAATTTCTGTCATTATTTTCTAACTTTAGTCTTTAATGATTTGCCACTAATTTGCCAGAAAACAATTTTATGAAAAAACGGACCAAAAATGTGATGCAAAAATATAAAATTGCCACACAATACAGCTGGGAACCTGTCAAAGAAAGGACACTTTTTTTAAATATTAGCACTGTTAACTTGAGCAGCTGACAAAATAAAAGGATCTGCATGCATTTCTGAAATAAAAGTAATTTATAACTCTGATCATTACAGTTATTTATAATTGTAAACCCTCCACGTTTTCTTCCAAAATTGCCATTTTACGGAGGGATTATTAGGGGGAAAGCAACATTTTGAGCCAAACTCGGGGACAGTTGAGAGGTTTGGATATTCCTAATTCTATAAAGTGATTTATTTGCACATACCTCTCATCCTCTTAATGCAGGAAATCTGGACAAGGCCAAATATATTGGGGGAACATACAAACAGTACTAAAAATTCCTCTTGTATGAACTTAGACAGTTGACAGAATAACAGGTCTTGCTTTAGCATGCATTTTTCTGAAGGTTATGAAGGCTGTCTGTCTTTATTTAGTGATGTAATTCCTAAATGATTTGCCAGAAAACCTCAAATTTTATGAGAAACAAACTAAAAATAAGAAGCAAAAATGTATTCATTCGGCAAAAATCTGGACAGTTGAAAGGTATAGCTCAGCTGGGGCTGTCTTTGAGTTTGCCGCCCTCCCCTCCCTCACAAAATCATGGTCAAATGGAGCCTCCCCACTGTAGCCATTCCAATGTCCCCTTACTTGGCTGTTTTGCCCGATTTACCATAAACACTGTAATGTGCATACTGCTTTACTTCTGTGATGATTTGGATTCCATTTGAAAGTTTTATTTTGCATTTTACTGCACAGACACTAATAGACAATCTGCTAAACAAAGAAATGCAGTTTCACAATGGAAATACTTAGTATAAAACTTATCTGCCCTTGAAACTCACATTCATTGAAACAGCATTAAACCCACATTTAAAGAAAATATATTTTGCCAGTTGCAGATAAAAATTAACTTTGGACCATTTTCAAATCATAGGCCCCTTACACACGAAACATACATGTGTTCTTTGATACACCTTCCTGATTGTATTAAATAATATTCCTTGTATAATACAGTACATTTGTTGGAGGGCATTTTAATTTATTGTTTTGAATTTTTCCAGTAAACAATGAAACAAAATGCATGCACCAATAATGACAAAACTGCCCAGTTCAGAACATTTCCATCATAAAAGTCTAATCAAAATTCTGCAGTCCACCAGTATCAGTAAATATGCACGATCTCTGTAGAAGTCAAAGTCATCTAAATAACTCCACATTAAAGAAATCTGTAACTAATGAATTGGTTGCTGCTAGCAAACAACTTTATATTCCATTGTTTTATCTACAAATAAAGTACCTGTTGCCCTTGAGGAATAAATAGCCTATGTTAAATTAAAAAAAAGATAAGCTAGTAATATTGCAATAGGGGATGGATGGCAAACTGATAGGTTCATAGTTACTAGGTATCTTCGCCAAAAGGAACTGCAGCATCTACCCCCTTTACAACACAGTACAGTATCAGCAATGCATCTACATACTGTGGGAGTAGAACCCACAGCCTTCTGCATCAAAAGTAAGTATACTACCTGTTGTGCTATTAACAATGCACTCTGATTCACTATAAGCAGCACTAAACTTCTCTTCCCTACAGCTCTTCAGCTCCTTGTAAAATCTACTAGACACTCATCTGTATCTCAACTTTGCAGCACAAGAAATCTGGAAAAAGCCAAAATGTATTGGGGGGGGGGTCTAAAGCCCAAAAACTAGGGACACATTTTAAACATTGCTTGTATAATCTTGGAAATTGCTAGAATGAAAATTCTGTGTTATCACCATACATTTCACTGCCAAGTCTTAAATCCAGGACCTTGTACAAAACAGTCAAAGCAACATACCACTATGCCAAATCAGCTGTTTCTTTATAGAGAGGAAGACTAAAACTTAAATGGCTACTACTTAGTGAATTCAGTTCTCACCATAGCTGTCAACCTGTTAGCACAAAACACCTGAACAAAGCCAATAATGGGGGAATACAGCCCCCAAACAGGGACGTCGGGAGGCATACGCATTGTACTGATTTCAGTACAACTTATGTAGAAGTGGGGGTAGCATTTTAAACTTTCTTTATTTTCACGCTCGTTTTAAATCTTCTTTATTTTCGCGCTTTACTGCCGATGACGTCAGCGCGCTTTAGTCCAGTCAGAATGGAGTGGAGCTCCAAATGCTTTCTGAGCGGGAGGTAGCGTGCATTTGAAATACTTTCGGTTCTGATTCCCGAGCTGGTCGCACGTCATGGAGAGGAGGATTCCCGAGGTCTCACTGCATGGAGGGTTGGTGATGCTTTCCAAAGAGGTTCTTCTGATTCCCGAGCTGGTCTCAAGGGGTGTGTGTGTGTGTGTGTGTGTGTGTGTGTGTGTGTGTGTGTGTGTGTGTGTGTGTGTGTGTGTGTGTGTGTGTGAAAATGCCCCAGGTGGGATGTTGTACTGGTGTGATTACTCATGGCGGTGTGGTAGGGAATACCTCAGGCTTGAATCCTGTACCTTGTATGCAGGTGTTAAAGACCTGAATTCCCTACCCACCACCATTTGTAAAAAATTTGCAGATTTTTGCCTCATATTTGATCTGATCAATATCTGTATGTATCTGTGGTTTTTAAATATTGCAATGCTTGAAATTTGATGGTGCAGTGGTAGCAACGTAGCATTGATGCCTCACAGCTGTAGGTTCTTGGGTCTGGTTCTTGGCTGGGGTGCCTTCTTTATGTGAGGTGGTGGGGGGGGTCTGTATTTTCTCCCTGTGTTTGTGTGGGTTTGCTTTGTGTCCTCCCATGTTACAAAGACATGTCTGCATTATTTTTTCCTGGGCCTCTGCTGAGAATTGTGTTTTTTTTTTTGTTCAAAGTCAGACTGTCCTGATTAACAAATTGACAGGCATTTAAATTTCAGACTTCAGGTTTCTGAATGTTTACTTCCTTACATATTTGATGGTGCAGTGGCAGTATTGTTGCCTCACAGCTGTAAGTTTTCTGGTTTGATTCTTGGCTGGGGTGCCTTCTGTGTGGAGTCTGCATCGTGTTTGTGACATAGTAAAACAACTTAATAAATATATACTAACGCAACCTTTTTTATAGCAATTTTTTTAAGTTTATGACTATTTGAAATTTGTCCTTATTTTTGGGACTGTAATACCCTGTTATTGGCTTTGTCCAGGTTTTTTGTGCTAAGGTTGACAGCTATGGCAAGAACTGAATTCACTGAATATGTTTGAGGGCTGTATTCCCTCATTACTGGGTTTGTCCAGGTGTTTTGTGCTAAGAGGTTGACAGCTATGGTGAAAACTGAATTCATTAAATGATAGCCATTTAAGTTTCAGTCTTCCTCTCTTTCACAAAGCAGGTGATTTGGCATAGTGGTATGTTGTTCTGACTATTTTGCACAGTGACCTTGGCAGTAAAATGTATGATGGTAACACAGCATTTTATTCTAGCAGCTTTCCAAGATTATACAAACAATGTTTAATGTGTTCCTGTTTTTTGCCCTTTTGACCCACCCCAATAAATTTGGCTTTTTCCAAGCTTCTTGTGCTGCGAAGTTGAGATGTAGTTGAGTATTTAGATTTTACAAGGAACTGAGAGCTGCGGGAAGAAGTTTAGTGCTGATTATGCTAAGTCAGCTCACATTGCTAGTAGCACACAATGTTGTGTGCTTGCTTTTAATGCAGAAGGTTGTTGGTTCTACTCCCATAAGGAGTGAATGCTGCTGTACTGAAAGTTAAGACACTAACTATGAGCCTGTTATCAGTTTGCCATCCATTTCCTATTGCAATATTACTAGCTTATTATTAATGTAATTTAGGCAATTTATTCCTCAGGGGCATCAGACACTTTCGGTGAAGTCATGAAATATAAAGGTGATTGCTAGCAGCAACCTCTTCATTAGTTAGATTTATTTAACGTGGAATTATTTAGATGACTTTTTTTACTACTTCAGAGATTGTGCATATTATTTACTGATAATGGTGGACTGTAGAAGTTTGACTAGACTTTTATGATGGAAATGTTCTGAATTGGGCAGTTTTGTTTCATTGTTTACTGGAAAAATGTTCAAAGCAATAGGAAAGTGCATCAAAGAGCACATGTATGTTTCATATGCAAGGGCACTATGATTTAAAAGCAGCCCAGAATTAATTTTTATCTGCCATGGGTAAAATGTATTTTTCTTTGAATGTGGGTTTTAATGTTGTTTTAATGAATGTGAGTTTCAAGGGCAGAGAAGTTTTAATGCCAAGTTTGTTTAGCAGATGTCTTAGTGTTTGTGCTGTAAAATGCAAAATAAAACTTTCAAATGAAGTTCAAATCATCATAGAAGTAAATCAGTATGCACATTAGTGTTTATGGTAAATGGAGTGAAATAGCAAAGTAATGGATCATTGGAATGGCTGCAGGGGGAGGCTCCATTCGACCATGGTTTTGTGTGGGGGAAGGGCATCAAACTTAGACAGCCCCAGCTGAACTATACCTCCCAACTGTCCAGATTTTCAAAGAATAAATAGATTTTTTGCTTCTTATTTTTGGTTTGTTCCTCAATTTGTGGTTTTCTGGCAAATGATTTAGGAATTAAGTCACTAAATAATGACACACTAGTTTCAGAATTTATAACCTTCAGAAAAATGCATGCTAAAATAAGACCTGTTCTATCAACTGTCCCAGTTTATACTAGAGCAATTTTTAGTACTGTTTATATGTTCCCTCAATATATTTGGCCTTGTCCAGATTTATTGCATTAACAGGTTGAGAGGTACATGCAAATTGCTTTATAGAATTAGGCATAGCCAAACCTCAACTGTCCCTGATTTTGGCTCAAAATGTTGCTCTTCCCCTAATGATCCCTCCACAAAATATCAATTTTGGAAGAAAACATAGAGGGCCAGATTCAGGAAGCCTCCGTGTAAGAGTTATAACTCTTACACGGAGGCTGCAGTGAAACTGTGTGATGTCAGCATGTCATGCATATGCATGAGGTGCATAAGGCATGCTGAATCACACTAGTAACTCTTACACGGTCCGTGTAAGAGAGTAGAAGCGTGTCTGTAGGCTAAGCCCTGCAAGCGGACACGCCCCCGGAAGACTAGAATGGCTGAAAGTAAACAGCCACGAGAGAGGCCATGGAAATGTGCATAAACACACTACACAACACATGCCCCGATAGACCATCACTGTATAAAGTGAAGAGATGTAATAAAACTAAATTAAAACCTTTTTTTTTTAAAACCCGTAAATGTTTGCTACTGTGTGTGCGTGTGCTACTAAGCAATCACAGTTAGCAATCAGTGGAAAAGGATATAAAAACTAAATATGCAAAGTAAGCCAAGAAGTAATAGCTTAGCGGTAGAGTTGCCTGCCTAAGAGTAGGCAGGCAGGGTTCGAGCCCCCACAACAACCTTTTTTTCTTTTTTGTAAATAAGCACTAAAAAGCCCCCTGACAGTATTGTACACATGTAAATGTATTCCCTTTTGTAAAATGGAATGAAACGGAGCATATATTCTGAAGTAACACAATAACAAAAATAGTCAGAAATGTACTGATAGGTAAGCTGCTGTGAGACGGAGTGCCCGTTGCTGAGTAGTGTTTAAAAAGCTGTAAACTGCGTGCCTGTTGCTAGGCATCGGTTTAACAGAGTGAAACTGTTTGCAACTAGCTGTGCTTAGCTGAACATGTGTGTCACTAGCCAATTAAGGTTTATCCCAGCGCACACCGTTTGCGTGGCGCTCCCACAAGCTAACTGCCAGTGCGCATGCGTTAGCTCCGCAAACGGCGCAGATCTGGTTTTAAGTGCTTAAAAGTGCTTTTGGCATGTTTGATTGACAGGTCTCAACTCATTTCTGTCAGGAAAATCAAAAATCAGTTGCTAGATTCGAACCCAGGATACCATGCACTAGAGTCAAGGTACTAAACCACTAAGCCATGACAGCAATAAAAAAAAACC